>NC_059462.1:41080000-41145000 GCF_905237065.1 Salmo salar | reverse complement strand
CTAATAACTTAAGTGAACACTTCTGGATCGTTTTCTGCTGAAAAGTGACTAGAAATCATTACTTTCACATACGAACCCTGTCCTTTTCTTGTGAAAGCCTCCGAAGTCATTCTCAGTCCCTTTCAGGTACAGTCATCATTGACATTCAAGAACAGGGTGCCGCAGCAAGCCTTCTACTTTTGATTTTCCTGTTTTCATTTCATAGTAGAAGAATGTGAAATCTGTTGAATCTTCTGTAATTGGTGGCAGAGCTATAGTAAACTCAGCAAAAAAAGAAATGTCCTTCTACTGTCAGAGTTTATTTTCAGAAAACTTAACATGTGTAAATATTTGTAGGAACATAAGATTCAACAACAGACAAACTGAACAAGTTCCACAGACATGTGACTAACAGATATGGAATAATGTGTCACTGAACAAAATCAAAAGTAAGTCAGTATCTGGTGTGGCCACCAGCTGCATTAAGTACTTCAGTGCATCTCCTCCTCATGGACTGCACCAGATTTGCCAGTTCTTGCTGTGAGATGTTACCCTACTCTTCTACCAAGGCACCCGAAAGTTCCCGGACATTTCTGGGGGGGAATGAATGGCCCTAGCCCTCACCCTCCAATCCAACAGGTCCCAGACGTGCTCGATGGGATTGAGATCTGGGCTCTTCGCTGGCCATGGCAGAACACAGACATTTCTGTCTTGCAGGAAATCACGAGCAGTATGGCTGGTGGCATTGTCATGCTGGAGGGTCATGTCAGGATGAGCCTGCAGGAAGGGTACCACATGAGGGAGGAGGATGTCTTCCATGTAATGCACAGCGTTGAGATTGTAACGCTCATCCCTTCGACGATAAATGCGAATCTGATTATCACCCCCGGTGAGACAAAACCGCGACTCGTCAGTGAAGAGCACTTTTTGCCAGTCCTGTCTGGTCCAGCGACGGTGGTTTTGTGCCCATAGACGACGTTGTTGCCAGTGATGTCTGGTGAGGACCTGCCTTACAACAGGCCTACAACCCCTCAGTCCAGTCTCTCTCAGCCTATTGCGGACAGTCTGAGCACTGATGGAGGGATTGTGCGTTCCTGGTGTAACTCGGGCTGTTGTTGTTGCCATCCTGTACCTGTCCCGCAGGTGTGATGTTCGGATGTACCGATCCTGTGCAGGTGTTGTTACACGTGGTCTGCCACTGCGAGGATGATAAGCTGTCCGTCCTGTCTCCCTGTAGCGCTGTCTTAGGCATTTCACAGTACGGACATTGCAATTTATTGCCCTGGCCACATCTGCAGTCCTCATGCCTCCTTGCACCATGCCTAAGACACGTTCACACAGATGAGCAGGGACCCTGGGCATCTTTCTTTTGGTGCTTTTCAAAGTCAGTAGAAAGGCCTCTTTAGTGTCCTAAGTTTTCATAACTGTGACCTTAATTGCCTACCGTCTGTAAGCTGTTAGTGTCTTAACGACCGTTCCACAGGTGCATGTTCATGAATTGTTTATGGTTCATTGAACAAGCATGGGAAACAGTGTTTAAACCCTTTGCAATGAAGATCTGTGAAGTTATTTAGATTTTTTTTACAAATTATCTTTGAAAGACAGGGTCCTGAAAAAGGGCCGTTTCTTTTTTTGCTGACTTTATATCCTCTATGTGCTTTCTCTCTCCAATATGTGTAGGTTATAATATACCAACTCTTTTGCGTCTATACTTCACACCTGAAAGTGACAATTCAAATACAGCTTTCGGGTACTCAATGAAATCACCCTTAAGCATTTGTGTTGTAAATTAGAATTTTCCCCCACTAATTAGCTTAAAAAGGTACGACACAAACATAAAAGTTAATTAGCAGGAATTTCCCGGGGATAGGTGGAGGTAACATTACCCTCCCTGGCATATGTGTATAGGCAGCAGTTTAGTTCAGAAGATCTGACGAAGAGGAGGCTGGAAATTAGAAGAGACGGAAGACCTCCTTTAGGTAACAATGAACATATCTGAAGGCATTTGATTGGAGTCTTCATGTGTTAGTGACTAGTTTGATCTCTCAAAGCCCCTGACAGACGGATGTTCCACACAGGATTAGACAACGTTGCCTGCCTCCCAAGTGGAACTCCTGTTTGGGTGCCATATGGGACTCAGACTTGGAGTAGAGAAAGAAAAAGAGAAGGTTATTATTGCCTCGTAGAGGAAAAGCCAAGAGGCATTTAGGAGTTGTTTTGCTTCATGTTAACTAATAGGAAGACGGAAGGTGCGGTGATGAGCGCAGTCTTTGAAGGCTCTTATCAGACAGTGACTTCAGGGCTGCTTGTGAGTTGGTTTATCACATGAACATGTCCTGCATCAACTGGGAAGTGAGTGTGAGTAAGTGAGTGAGTGAAAGAAAGGATATTGAGATGCTGAACCTGTCAATGTCGTCTACAATGTTTACCCCTCTAGCACTACAAGTCTATTTTGGGCATTCTGTCATTTTCTGGTCCCTTCACAGCTTAGGTGTGGCTACATCAAATGATGGCAGATGTTGGCAGAGAAAAAGTCTAGATTCATGTACTGGTGGTGTAAAACTTGACTTAAATCCTTTAGTTCCCTGGGGAACATAGGTCATCAAAAATTAGTGGTGTAAAAATCCAATCAATCATAAATCAAATGTAGTTATATTGGACATCAACAAGTTGTTGTTTTGTTGTTGTCTGGCAGGCAGAGTGCTTACATGGTGATGTGACTGGAGGTTATTTGGAAGTGAACTCATGATGAGGTAAGCCCAGCCTGAGACTTAATAGCCCAAATATCAACCTTGGACCTTCAGGATGTACTCTTGGTCTAATGGTTGAGACGTTGGGATGGCAAACGGGAGACTCGAGGTCAATTCCCACTGGTTACACTTACATGGTGCGTAAAACATGACGAGGGCATGCTTCTTCTTCTTCAGCGCTTCCCTGAAGTCCTCCATTCCTAGATGGCTGACGCTGGACGGCTTGTCTTCCCAGGACTGCTCTGGGGGAGGGGGCGCCTGGGGGCTGGTATAACAAAACCAGACATGACGATAAGGTATGATACACACCAACACTTGTGACTAGAAATGTTGACAACTGCCTGAGTTGAAGCCCATTGATCAACATATGACACTAATCCTGTGCTGGTAGGTAGACCCTGGATTATAGAAAAGATCATGACTTACTTCTGTAGAAACTCTATGATCTTGTCCTTGCTCCTGAGGTGGGGTAGAGTGAACTTCTCCTCTCCCATCTCAAAGTACTTGACGGTGGGGAAGCCGGAGATCTTGAAGCGCTCTCCCACTGCCTTGTGGATGGTGGTATCCACAGCTGCCAGAACACCAGGGCTCTGGAGCAACAAGAGTCAGATCAGGATACATCACATCATAGATCAGCTAGTTCGGATCACGGCCCTTACGGCTCAACTCAGCCCATTGAGAGTAAAGCAAAACCACTATAAAGACGTAAGCACATACACAGAGTTCAGGGGGGACACTCTTTTCACGCAATTTTGCCCGGTGGGTGGTACTGATGTAAAAGTCACAGTGGGAGTACATATCATTGAGCACACGGGTTCACAGTGTCGAGAACGAGCTGAGCACTCGCTCCTGTCCGGATCGTGGAATCTATTGAACACACCACTAAGCCATAGACTACCGGTTGGCTAAACCTAAGTAACGGATGATACCATTTCACCAGGCAGCCACAAAGATGAAGTAAACAAAAGTAAATCTCTGAATTCATGTTACGTTTGCCATTTCATGCAGCCGCAGAACAGAAAGAAGCTAATCAAAAGATATTGTATTCGAATTTCGCATTGTTTAATGTTGAGAGATATTAACATTGAAAAAGTAATGATACTGGGTGTGTAAGTATACCTCCAGGATAGTACGGTAAAGTCAGCCTCATGTATAGACCCTCCAACAAATAAATAAGACCAAGAACATCCAAAACCCATCAGATGAATGATAACGGCATTGATGTTGTTGGTTGGCTAGCAAGCAAAACTTGACGTTACACATCGTTCACGTTTGGGGAAACTGTTCCAGCCAATTGGTAGCTACAGTAGCTAACGTTAGTTCAAATAAAGCTCAATTATCTACTAATATAAAAGTGCAGTTATAAAGTAGAAAGTATAAATCCACCATAGCTTCATTTATGAATTAGGTCCCAGGCGGAGGGTTTTGGGTTGAACGTGGACGCGCACCGGATAGTACTTGCACTTTGAAACCCACGCACACTGACGTATAGCACCGCGCACCGGGAGAAATGGCGAGTAAAGAGTGTGTTCCTGAAGTTTACAGTGCACCAAACAAAACAGCAGCTCCTAAATAACTTTCAGGAGAGATTAAAAGAACAAGATTATTTGTAAAATTAGCCTCCACAATAGAGGTAAATAAAAATGTTTAAAACAGTTGACCCCTCTATAACGAGTTATTTCAATACAGGCCGAATAAAAACACTGAAAAATACACCTTCTCACTTCTATGTACTTCTATATAAAGTAGAAGGAGAAAAATAGATGACTTCAGAGGTCTCCTGTGCTCAGGGTGTAAGTAGTACAGCCTTCAGGCAGCACATCCGCATTAGGTAATGTGGGAGCTCTTCCCATTGACCTCCAAGCACTGGGTCTGGGCAGGGAGCCCAGGAGAAGATGAGGAAGGGAGGACAGGAGAATAGAGTGAGTCCAAGCTGCCGGTCTCCAGGCAGGCCGCTGCACGGGGACAGCACAGGGAGGGATGAGATAATTGCTCCAATCATGAGGCGATCTCTGGTGATTTTCATTGGCCTGCCCCTGGCTCTGGCTCAGGGCTGGAGGAGTGCAGCATTACCATAGTGGAGAGGACAGACACACCCTGCTAATCAGAAACACATAAGGAGCTCTGGCAGCCAGTGAGTCCAGCATGTGAGACTCTGACTGCACCAGCCAAGTACAAGGCCAAGTGGGGTTAATGTTCTGTTCTGATGTTCAGATAGTACATATCTCACAGCTGGGGTTTGGAATAAGTTAATTTTACAGAGTGGAGTTGCAAGGCTTCAACATAAGTATGAACATACATTTAAACACACAGAAACACCACGAGCTCTCTGTTGCATGCAAACACACTCACGCATCAAAAGCACCCTGTATATACACCATCATTGTACTTACATTTTTGTCTTTGTTGAGGTATTCAGCAGCTTCATCATACTCTGGCTTCATCTTCTTACAATGGCCACACCCTGCAGGTGAAAACACAAAGAGAGCTGACTAGCTGAGCGACGATGACTTAACGAACATAAACAGAAATGACAAGCCGAGTAAGACGTGCTAACGCCAGTTTAGGGATTCTCACCACACTTACCCACAATCACATTATAAGGAAATGGCCTTAATAGAACCAACCAAGTGTGTTAATAGAATGAATCAAGCCATTCACAACATTACCTTCTCAGCAGGGCCTCATCCAAGTAACATTCAAATAAACTGCAGGGAATTCTCCTTGGTTCCCGCCAACGGTTTTCAACTTAACACTGGCAGTTCTACTATATAAAAATGTACACAGTGTACAATACATTAAGAACACCTTCCTAGTATTGTGTTGCACACCCTGTTGCCAGAGTGACAGGGGAGAAGACAGTTTAAGCGAGACCACAGTGACATAGCAGGGTTGGGGATGCGATAGAACTAGTGTTCCCATACAGTGTGAGAACTAGCTGGGTGGACGGTGTGTGTGTGACACTGTGTGTGTGTGTGAGACACTGTGTGTGTGAGAGACACTGTGTGTGTGTGAGACACTGTGTGTGTGTGAGACACTGTGTGTGTGTGAGACACTGTGTGTGTGTGTGAGACACTGTGTGTGTGTGAGACACTGTGTGTGTAAGCTTGACTTGCTTTCCAACGGGGCTGTGACAACAAATTCCTGCGTCATGAATAAATGTTGTGTTTAATAAAAAATGTATGAGCTCTGCAGCAATGCAACTTATTTTTAAACAACTTTCAGACTGAACTCAATATTTGTACCAAGCATCCACTAGATGTTTTGTTGTTGGTATATTGTAAAGAGTAGCCGATGCTGTTTGAAGAGCAGTGTGTGTATATTTCCTGGTTGGATGGAACCGCAAGATCTTTAGTTGGCACACTGCCATATTCAAAAACAGCTGTGAACTGGCCTTAAAATCAATACAACACACTGCTGCATTCAAAATATGTATTCATGTTTTAATTGTAATATTTTTGTAGAATTGTCAAACAGGATGTATGCGAAGGAGGGGAGCACTGCCTCTGTCTGACCTTAAAAAGAGGAGTGTTAGAGAAGGAGACAGAGGAATAAAAGAGTCTATTATTCTATTCTCTGCATCATCTCCTCTCTACTGGTGCCATCACCTTCATTTACTGTCTGGGGAAGGAGGGTTAAGCTAGATGTAATATTTCTGATTCACAGCAGGGGAGTGTGTGTGTGTGTGTGTGTGTGTGTGTGTGTGTGTGTGTGTGTGTGTGTGTGTGTGTGTGTGTGTGTGTGTGTGTGTGTTTCTGTTGGAGAGTTGGAGAGACAAGTGTTTCGTGGCTATTAAAATAAGGCTGCTTCAGTGGGCGGCTGGCATCATCCTCTCTATCACCAGTCTGAATAGACTAGAGGATGCTGGGTAATATGCCAGTTGGGAGGCCAGATCCTGTTGTTTACCTCAGCCATTCACAGACATGAATTGGTCTCTATACATCCTGCATCTACAGCTGCACAAAGACAACTGAACCAGGCACAAAGACAACTGAACCAGGCACAGTGTGGAGGGAGGGAGCAGCACAGACAACTGAACCAGGCACAGTGTGGAGGGAGGGAGCAGCACAGACAACTGAACCAGGCACAGTGTGGAGGGAGGGAGCAGCACAGACAACTGAACCAGGCACAGTGTGGAGGGAGGGAGCAGCACAGACAACTGAACCAGGCACAGTGTGGAGGGAGGGAGCAGCATAGACAACTGAACCAGCAGTGTGGAGGGAGGGAGCAGCACAGACAACTGAACCAGGCACAGTGTGGAGGGAGGGAGCAGCACAGACAACTGAACCAGGCACAGTGTGGAGGGAGGGAGCAGCACAGACAACTGAACCAGGCACAGTGTGGAGGGAGGGAGCAGCACAGACAACTGAACCAGGCACAGTGTGGAGGGGAGGGAGCAGCACAGACAACTGAACCAGCAGTGTGGAGGGAGGGAGCAGCACAGACAACTGAACCAGCAGTGTGGAGGGAGGGAGGGAGCAGCATAGAAAACTGAACCAGCAGTGTGGAGGGAGGGAGCAGCACAGACAACTGAACCAGCAGTGTGGAGGGAGGGAGCAGCACAGACAACTGAACCAGCAGTGTGGAGGGAGGGAGCAGCACAGACAACTGAACCAGGCACAGTGTGGAGGGAGGGAGCAGCACAGACAACTGAACCAGGCACAGTGTGGAGGGAGGGAGCAGCACAGACAACTGAACCAGGCACAGTGTGGAGGGAGGGAGCAGCACAGACAACTGAACCAGGCACAGTGTGGAGGGAGGGAGCAGCACAGACAACTGAACCAGCAGTGTGGAGGGAGGGAGCAGCACAGACAACTGAACCAGCAGTGTGGAGGGAGGGAGCAGACAGGATAGGAACCTCTGGGTAAGAGCTGGACAAAAATAAAAGCTGATGCTCTTGATCATGAGACCATTACTCTCACTATGACAGGAGGACCATTTAGAAACCGCAGTGTGTGTTGGTGTGTGTCTCCACGTGTTCTTGGCAGTGCCAGGGAGGGTTTGTGTGTGTGTGTGTGTGTGTGTGTGTGTGTGTGTGTGTGTGTGTGTGTGTGTGTGTACAAGCTACTGAAATGCCTGATATGCTTGTATCAGCTGGCTGCTCTTGGCTTGGGCGTCTCAGTGAGTGGCCACAGCAGTGCCCAGTGAAGTGTGAAAGCCAGGCTGCCCATTGTGAGAGGCAGGGCACCAAGGGGCGAGGGAGGGTCGGTCTAGTGGCCTTCCTGTGTTATAACAAGGAGCCATATTAAATGGGACTTGAACCCCCAGTGAGCCAGGGCTCGTTATTTACTACAAATGGGTCCCAGGGTGGGGACACGGGTGGGTCCCAGGGTGGGGACACGGGTGGGTCCCAGGGCGGGTCCCAGGGTGGGGACACGGGTGGGTCCCAGGGTGGGGACACGGGCGGGTCCCAGGGTGGGGACACGGGCGGGTCCCAGGGCGGGGACACGGGAGGTGTCTTCATGCAGATTCAGAGTATAACAGTGCATGTAATGTTGCATTCTAAAATGCGTTTCAATATGCACATGCATTTGAAGTAATACAGTGTGTTTTGACAACAGCACGGCTTTTCAACTCTGTCAAAACATCCCCCTGACGTTTCCCTGCTTCTCTCCTGACCGAGATCACGTTCGTTTTGGAAGAAGCTGAAATGGAAATCGAACCAACTAACAATGTTAACTGTGACAGTTTTACAATGTCTTTGTAACAAAAGCAATCTGTTACATATGTAGCCTCATGACGTCATCATAGCCTGTTCCCCTGAGTGTGTGTGTGTGTGTGTGTGTGTTACTTACATGGGGCATAGAACATGACCAGGGCAGATGGGTGTTCCTCCAGGAACCCATCTAAGGAGTCGTCAGTCAGGTGGAAGACGGGGGAGTCAGTCTCCGACCATTGGACCTCTGGGGCCTTCGGCTGGGGGGGCTGGGGACTGGATGGGGAGAGCGAGGTAGTGGGGGTGGGAGTGAAAATGAGAGGGGGAAAGATAGAAGGGAAAGAGGGGTGAGAGCAAAAATGAGAGGGGGAAAGATGTAAGGAGGCCAGAAGTGAGTTAAAGCATGTCTGTTATGAGGCAGACCTAGCTATAGATCATCCAGAAGTGAGTTAAAGCATGTCTGTTATGAGGCAGACCTAGCTATAGATCATCCTCCACCTCACATCAGCTACATCTGGCCTGTACTGGTCACACCCGTATGACAGAGCCCTCCCTACCACTGCCAAGACCAAATACAGACACCTTCCAGTCTTTCATCCATACTGGCCACTAGTCAAGGAGAAAATGTACGAGGGTTCATAACACTGTCTAGGGGGATGGATATCTGTTTTAAATGTCACTATGTGCAAATGGGATGCGGTCATAAATCTACAGCTTCCAGACAGTGTGCTCCGGAGTACTTAAAAAAAATTATAACTAGGCAAGTCAGTTATGAACAAATTCTGATGGCCTACGCCCCCCGGCCAAACCCTCCCCTAAACCAGACGACTCTGGGCACCGAATCACAGCCAGTTGTAACACAGCCTGGTCTGTAGACACACCTCAAGCACTGCAATACAGTGGCTTAGACCGCTGCGCCACTCGGGAGGCCGAGTGCATGTCGTCGCCATTATAATAAAAAGTACAGATAGGCTATACTTATACACAGTACTTATTCATAGCCAGATGTCCAGGTCGTTCCTAGGCAACGTCAGGTGCACTTCCTCCTTACTTAGCTAGATCGTGATGAATACCACTAAACCCCTTGTGTGTGGTGTCTCTTCCATAATTCCACCATAGAGGAATCTAAAGGTCAAATGCTGCAGTATTTTTCAGGTTCAGGTTCAGCCCATCTCGTGGTGGCTGTGTTTTTTAAAAATGTTTAATTGAACCTTTATTTAACTAGGCAAGTCCGTTAAAAACAAATTCTTATTTACAATGACGGCCTACACCGACCAAATCCAGACAACGCTGGGCCAATTGTGCACCGCCCTATGGGACTTCCAATCCCGGCCGGATGTGATGCAGCCTGGATTCGATCCGGGGACTGTAGTGACGCCTCTTGCACTGAGATGCAGTGCCTTAGACCACTGCGCCACTCGGGAGTCCTGTGTGAGGCCGTCAGAGGCATATAATATTCACTAAGGATATTCAAGACGATTGGATACATATCTAGATACATGGCTTCGATACGATACAGGAACCAGACGTTTTAGTTTGAAATGATTCGGTGCTATTAGAGAACGAATTGATGCGATTCGGTTCAATGCGATATAATTCGATGCACTAATGTGTTGCATACAACACATACATTTTCCATTCTAAATTAAAATCTGCTGCTGATGGAGCTCATGAGCCTCGCCGAGCTGACGTGTGTGTGTGTGTGTGTGTACTATGTAAGCACCTGAGCTGAGCTATAAGGGAGGCATCTACAGTACCACCCCACTACCTGGTTAGGGGAGGGGGGGAGGGGGGCAATGTAGCCTGTTTTCTGTCCCCCCACTTTGGCACTGAAATCACCATCACCCACAAATCAACTGGTCATTTTCGAAGATTAAGTGTTTGAGCTAGTAATGTATTAATATGTTTTGTGTACAAATTAGCTATGACATAGCCAATGCATATATAGCTTAATATTTATTGTGTACAAATTAGCTATGACATAGCCAATGCATATACAGCACAACTTTGGATTTCACCCCCATCTCAAAATCAGATAGTTTTGACCATTTTGATGTTTTTAGTGAGCTTTTCTCTTGCCTCGCAAAAGTGAATTCTGTCCTTGTTATGAAATTATCAACTTTACCCTGCGTGTGTGTGTGTGTGTGTGTGTGTGTGTGTGTGTGTGTGTGTGTGTGTGTGTGTGTACAAACATACATGCATACATATACATATTTTGGTAAAACACAATTTTCAACAGCACATATTGTAGATAGCAATAGCCTAGCAATTTACATAAGTTGTCACTCAACTAGTAAAGCCTAATATCCCGAAAGGCATTTTAGAATTTGAATGCTCAAGGTTCTGCACAGATGTGCAAGATCAGCGCGTGAAGCTGGGCACACTGCGCAGTCTGACTAGGCTACTGATATTCTCTGGGGTTGTTCGGCATGCAAAATGACTTGTTCAATGACTGTCAACACAGTTACATGCTTAGTTCCACACTGAATGAGAGGACGCATCAGTTGTCACAAAATAGGAGGTATTTTTGGGAAGTACAAAGAAAGCTAGAACCCAAAAAAGTTAATCAGCGATTCATAACGTTTTAATAAATTCTCTGACCAATGCAAGCTACATTTGGATCGGTTTGGGGTCCGCGGACCAATGCAGACATAACGTTTGAATAGGGACCGATGCATATCGGTGAATCGTTACATCCCTAATCACTAACTATTAGTACTACAGGTCTCCTAGCTGGTCACCTAGCTGAGCTGGTCACCTAGCTGAGCTGGTCACCTAGCTGAGCTGGTCACCTAGCTGAGCTGGTCACCTAGCTGAGCTGGTCACCTAGCTGAGCTGGTCACCTAGCTGAGCTGGTCACCTAGCTGGTCAGACTGGACAGGGACCTGGAGAAAGCCTCTGAGTCAGGACCACTTTGAACAGATGCTTGGTGGGTGTGGGCGTCAGTGTGTGTGTGTATGTGTGTGTTTGTGAGAGAGAGAAAGAGTGTGTGTGTGTGTGTGTGAGTGCGTGTACTTGTTATGGGTCTACACCGTGGGATTGTCTCTGAAGGGGTTAGAACACTCCACAGAGAGGAAAGCGGTCATGGTTTGAAGCATCTGCCAGAGCCACTCGAGACTCAAACTGTCTGTGTTCTTTGACCTTAGAGGCACTGTTCCTGTTCCCATATAACAATGTTTTCTCTCTGTCTGTGTTTCCTGAAATAGCTGTGAAATCTGTTCTGTGCCCTTTCAATAGACTAGAGCATGGTAAACAGTCGAATGAGTGTGAGAGCCAACGGGGAATAGAGTGAACGGGGACATTAAAGGGTGTGTTGATGCACACTTCATGCAGGAGTAAAATGCCATGTTTATCTAAAGCGGGTTACAGTACAGTAAGTGTACCGGTATAAATTTTTAGTATATGCATGTGGCCTTGCTAACACCACACGCTTACCAACTGAGCCCAACAGGAATAGGCCACAGAACTTTTCCCACATCAGTTCCCTAACCAGTGATCAAGAAAAGCTCCGGACTCTATTTTATGAAGGGAAAGTGATAGAGGCGAAAGGAAGGCAGGAAGGAAACGGTTAAAACACTCACTTCTTCATCCAGTCAGCGATGTCCTTGGCTGTACCTCCGTAGTTTTCATAGTGGTGCAGGAACTTCCCCTTCCTAAAGACCGGGGGGGGGGGGGGGAAGCGAGAGAGAGACATATGCTAGCGACAGTACAGAGCGACCCCATCTAGAAAACCCACGTCATGCGTGTTGCACAATGTTCTAAGTTGTGATTCTAAGAACTACGGCACTACCTACTGTAACCTACTGTTGACTACACTGAAAGAGATGACCTCTAGGAGAGTGCCTTTTATTACCACTAACATCACTTCATTGGTCAATGCACACAAGATCCAACCGAAATTTGACTTGCGCTTTTATCCCAACCCCTCTGAAAGACACACATACATTCATAGACAGATTTTTTTGGAGAGGACCCGGAAGCTGTTGTTGTGGGGGGTTAAGTGCCTTGCCCAGGGGCACAACGGTAGGTAATGGCATCTAGGACTTGATACTAGCAACCCTTCGATTGCCAGCTCACTTCCCACCTGATTTTTCCCATCAGACCTGGGATTCGACCTGGCAACCCTCTGGTTGCTGGCTCGCCTCTCTAACCGCTAGGCTACCTGCCGCCCCACAGAGGATTTACAGGTTCCTCAGAGAGAAATTCAGTACATCAGAGAGCTGAGTCACTGTTGTGGAAAGGAAACAAAAGGAAATGTTTTGTGAAAAAAAGCTCAAACACATTAACATCACTAGGTTTAAACTTGCTAAAATGTAGCCAAACAATAGTAAAAGAGCAAATCTTGTATGGACTCATCGTTATTATGCATTAGAAGAGAAACTGGCTAAAAACAGCATTTAGCTGTTCTGGAGGGGGGGGGGGGGGATCCAATTGTGTGAATACTGTATATGTGGAAACAGATCCTCATGTACTAACTTCATCTTCCCTGACCTCCTGCATGTGTCCCGAGACTGAAACAAAATCGGTGGTGGTGGTGTGCCGTAGGACACTAGCTGCTCCAGCGGAACCTAGCTGCTCCAGCGGAACCTAGCTGCTCCAGCGGAACCTAGCTGCTCCAGCGGAACCTAGCTGCTCCAGCGGAACCTAGCTGCTCCAGCGGAACCTAGCTGCTCCAGCGGAACCTAGCTGCTCCAGCTGAACCTAGCTGCTCCAGCTGAACCTAGCTGCTCCAGCTGAACCTAATGCCTGCAGATCCTGGTAATTTGTAACAGTCACTGATCTGCAGGGAATAAAATACAGCAGCCAGAGTTGTACAGTATTAGTGCCACTCATCACTTGTAGTTTAATAGGCACAGAGGAAGAGGCCCTTCTGGGTTCCTACGTTTCGTTTTTTGCTCCGCAAAAATGTTAAAAACACTTAGGACTAAAGCCTGCAGGTATAATACATGATGATGCAGTTATATAACAAGTTCTAAAGCATTATACACGCAGGCTTTAAGTATCAACAAAATGTTTAACTTTGTGGCCTCTCTTCACTGGAAAGAAAAGACATTGGAAAGGGAACTTCAACAGCAAGACAGAGAAAGATCATTGTAGCAGCAGTAGGGTTGTTAGCCCCACCACTCTAGAGGCTGGGTTGGAAGGCTGAGTGTCTGGCACTCGCGGATGCTTTTTCAAAGCCTATGTCAGATACTCCAATTAGAGTAATTAGCTCCAATGAGTGTCATTTGCTCAATATTAGGAGTTAAGAAATAAAGTTGACAGCAATAGAAATAAGATATTCTCCTATTTTCAACTGTAGGCATGTCATTTCTATATACAGCACCAGACAAAAGTTTGGACACACCTACTCATTCAAGGGTTTTTCTTTATTTTCTACATTGTAGAATAATAGTGAAGACAACAAAATTATGAAATAACATGTGTAACCATGTACTAACCAAAAAAAAAGTGTTAAACAAATCCAAATATATTTTATATTTGAGATTCTTCAAAGTAGCCACCCTTTGCCTTGACAGCTTTGCACACTCTTGGCATTCTCTCAACCAGCTTCACCTGGAATGCTTTTCTAACAGTCTTGAAGGAGTTCCCACACTTGTTGGCTGCTTTTCCTTCATTCTGCGGTCCAACTCATCCCAAACCATCTCAATTGCGTTGAGGCTGGGTGATTATGAAGGCCAGGTCTTCTGATGCAGCACTCCACCACTCTCCTTCTTGGTCAAATAGCCATTAAAAAACAAATGATAGTCCCACTAAGCGCAAACCAGATAGGATGGCGTATCGCTGCAGAATGCTGTGGTAGCCATGCTGGTTAAGTGTGCCTTGAATTCCACATAAATCACTGACAAGGTCACTAGAAAAGCACCCCCACACCATCACATCTCCTCCTCCATGCTTCACGGTGCAAACCACACATGCAGAGATAATCCGTTCACCTACTCTGCGTCTCACAAAGACGAGGTTGGAACCAAAAATCTCAAATTTGGACTAATCAGACCAAAGGACAGATTTCCACCGGTCTAATGTCTTTTGCTCATGTTTCTTGGCCCAAGCAAGTCTCTTCTTATTTTTGGTGTCCTTTAGTAGTGGTTTCTTTGCAGCAATTCAACCACGAAGGCCTGATTCACGTAGTCTCCTCTGAACAGTTGATGTTGAGATGTGTCTGTTACTTGAACTCTGAAGCATTTAAATGGGCTGCAATTTCTGGGGCTGGTAACTTTAATGAACTTATCCTCTGTAGCAGAGGTAACTCTGGGTCTTCCTTTCCTGTTGCGGTCCTCATGAGAGCCAGTTTCTTCATATCGCTTGATGGTTTTTGCAACTGCACTTGAAGAAACTTTTTATTTTTTATTTTCCAGATTGACTGACGTTCATGTCTTAAAGTAATGATGGACTGTTGTTTCTCTTTGCTTATTTGAGCTGTTCTTGCCACAATAGGGACTTTTACCAAATAGGGCTATCTTCTGTATACCCCCCTACTTTGTTACAACACAACTGATTGGCTCAAACCTATTAAGGAAGAAAGAAATTCCACAAATTAACTTTTAACAAGGCACACCTGTTAATTGAAATGCATTCCAGGTGAGTATCTCATGAAGCTGGTTGAGAGAATACCAAGAGTGTGCAAAGCTGTCATCAAGGCAAAGGGTGGCTACTTTGAAGAATCTCAAATAATCAACACTTTTTTGGTTACTACATGATTCCATGTGTGTTATTTCATAGTTTTGATGTCTTCACTATTATTCTACAATGTAGAAAATAGTAAAAATAAAGAAAATCCTGGAATGAGTAGGTGACCAAAGTTTTGACTGGTACTGTATTTGGACACACCTACTCCCTGCTGCACTTCCAAAGCCCTAAGTGCATGAGGGAGGTGTGTGTGTGTGTATAGCTTAAAGTAAGGCGGATGAGAGATGAGACTCACTCAAAGTAACAGAAGGTGGGGTAGCCCTTGACATTGTACTCCTGCTTGAGGCCGTCAAACTCGGCTGGGTGCACGTTCATCCCAGCCAGCACCTAGAGACCAGACACCGGGAGCACGCACGAACACACCGAATTTATTCAAAATCATCACATCACAGCAGGTTAGTTCATTAGAGAAGCACCAAAAAAAGCTCCACTAAATTAAGATGAATGACTCAAAGGGGGGGACCATGTAAACAGAACGAGACATGAAAACAGGATGTGTGACAAAGGGGACAATGAAATATGCATTGTAATTTGTTCCATCTTGGTTGGCTTTTCAAAACTCAAAGCATCTGTCAAATCCATTTCAATCTGTGAGGTTCCCTGCCTTCATAATGTCAATGTTTTAAGACTTGTGTCAACACGATTTGGGCTGTCTTATTATTTTTGAAGACTTAAATAAACTGAGAAAAATGTCCTCTTCCTGCACCTGTGACGATATGGTGAAAAATGTGTTGGATGACCTGGCGGACTCTTGCTTATAGTCCCAAATCTATCACTTCCTTCTGCTATCACCTCCTCGCACGCACCACACACACACACACCATGCAGAGCCAAAACAGAACACTCCATATGTTGTGTGGTGTGTGTGTGTGTGTGTGTGTGTGTGTGTGTGTGTGTGTGTGTATACAAGAGAGCTAAATGCATTCATTATGCAAATCTCTAAACAAGAGGCTTATTTATTCACTCATCATCAGCCAGACTAGCTGAAATCAGACAAAGTATGTGTCCCAAATGACTTCTTATTCCCTATATAGTGCACTACTAAAAAAGGTAATATAGGGAACAGGGTGGACAGGGAATAGGGTGGCATTTGGGAACCGAACAAAAACACCTTAAATTAGATCCCATTCCTTTCTATGCTGCTCCATATGAGGCAAACACACGAACAGAGAGATGCAGCTACAGTAGGTGTTTCTAAGCAGTAGCTAGGTGGATGTTCTCCCCTCAGAGTCTCTCTACTATGCTATGCCTCTTCTGTGCTTGAAGGTGCATATTCGTCATGAACACGCGGTCTTGGTGTTCACTTGATGCTTTCTCCTGTGTGATACTGATCCTTGGCTGACTCTTTGGTCTACTTTCTTATTGTTGAGCTGGAGATGTTTTACTTCAGCACTGGAACCAAACTACATCTAGCTTTCAAATCTCATCTGTAACCTGTTTTTAAAAAATGGGGCAATCTGTTGGTTGCTACATCCATTTTCAGACTTTTAAAACAATTAGTTATTGAAGACAATACCCTATAGATGCCTCATGAGCTTAGTTTAACTGTCGAACCCCATCAGAACCCAACACATAAGCTTGTTTTAACTCCTCTGTTTGTAAACAATGTGAATGTAAACAAACACTGTACAGCCTCAAAACATGTTAAAACTATATTGTTGATATTATGGATGATCAGTCCTTGTATCCATAGCTCTGGCTGTGAACTGGAGAGTGGTTACATTTCCTCTAGCCCAATCCCTCAGCTTTTTACCAAATCATTGGTGGGGTTGACCTTGGTTATTCTTCCAACTGCAGATTGCTGCTTTAAGACTTGAATTTTACTATTTTGTTTTCAGTGTGTGTTTGTGGTGGAGGGAGGGAGGAGGACGAAAAGGGAGAGCGAACAAAGGAGCAAACACAAACACTCTGCAGTCTAAACTGGCATATAACCCATACAGAGACTGGAGACTTCAACTGCAGGAAGTTGATCCCATAACTGTGGCTGTGGGGATTTAAAGTGGCAATATGTACCTATTTGGGCGACCCGACCAAATTCACATAGAAATGTGAGTAATAGATCTATCATTCTACTTGAAAGCAAGTCTAAGAAGCGGTAGATCTGTTCTATGTGTACCATTTCTATGATTTCTGTTGTTACTTTGTATTTTTTTACGTCTTATACATTCCGTTTTGTACACCATCTTCAAAATAGCTGAAACAACAATATTTTTGGTTATGGAAAATATATTTCAGAGCAGTCAGTTTAGATGATGATACAATGATTCTGATGAATGGATTTGAACTGAGAATGTTTTGGGACTAACTACTAGGCAACTAACCCAAAACCAAACTCGGAGACAAAGCAGGTGACAGTGTGTTCGGATTTTAAACAATGACAATGTGAGAAGATTTGACTTACATATGAACCCTTGGTCTCTGTAGCTGCCTGTTGAAATACAGGCTGCATCCTCTTACAGACACCACACCCTGTAGGAGGAAGATCACGACACATTACAGAAGCACACCGTCACTCAGTCGCTCTCAATCAACATACTAAACAAGAAGAGTTCCATTGTTTTATCATTCTATCAAGGGCCCAGTAGAATATGAATAGAACTTTGAAGAGCTTGATAGATCTAGATTATACAACCAATAAACTACTGCAACATCAACATTCAGTTCAAGGACCCAGTGCTTTTCCTTTATACAACTACAAATGGCCAATCGTTAAGTATTACTCCTGTCCGGTGAAATGCTATAAATCCATGCATTTTAATGAAAAGGCTGGATATAAATTGTAACATTTTTACGTAAAAGAAAACCATCTAGAGCTTGTAAATTGGCTGGAGGAGCATGGTTGTACATTTCATCAATTATTTTATTCAATAAATACCTGATTATCAAAATCAATGAGTCTGGCAGTAAGGGAATAGGACAAATCGTAGAGGGCTTTAAGGGGCCTCCTACCACATCACTTCCCTAAACTCTCTCTGCTTACTGGAGGGATGCATCCCAAATGGCACCCTATTTCATATATTGTGTACTACGTTTGACCAGGATCCATAGGACTCTGGTCAAAGGTAGTGCACTATGCAGGGCATATGGTGCAATTTGGGATGCGTCCCGTTTCATTTCCGATCTTCAAAGACTCTTCTGATGATGTGCTGTATATTCCATGCCAGTCATTAAAGATTATCTACCAATAGAAGCTATTTGCTCTTATCCCGACTTCTCTAAATAGCTTCAGTAGGAGTTCTTATCAAGAGGTAAAAAACGTATATTAGGAGTCCGTGATTGTGTGTGTGTGTGTGTGTGTGTGATGACTCACATGGGGCATAGAACATCATGAGGATTGGCCTTTCCTCCCTCTTTAGAAGCTTCCTGAAGTCCTGAAAGAGAAAGGAGAAGAGCTGTGAGGAAAAAAGGGACCTACTGTAGAATGCAGTGAGTGAACTCAGTAGATTGTTGCTCAATAGCTCTGCCTGAAAAGTGTATAAGCCGTCAAAACCTTGGATTCTCAACCCTACTCCTGAAGTGTGCACTTGTACACTCTCCCTCATGGATTTAAAAGGAATGGACGTGAGGAGAATATGCAATTAAGATTCTCCCAAGGGCTGCATTCTGACTCTCTATCCTTCTCCAGATGTTTACACTTGTTCAATCGCCCGAATGCATTTCAGAGGTCCATCCCCACTGACCTTCTCCTCCAATGGGGTTTGAGGAAGCGAGGAGAGAGGAGTATGTAATTGACATTCTCCCCGATTCTTCCTCTCCTTGATTCCTCTTCCAAGGTCGCTGACCTCTGACCTCCAATGTGCTTTGAAAGGGATCCTTTACTCCTCCCAAAGGAGAGTTGTTAAGGCTGACTAATCAACAGATATACTAGGAGCAGGGGGTGGACAACACTGAGGTACACTGTCCATCTCTCTTTGGCTCTTCATATGTATCACTTAAAGGAAAGCACCAATCAAAAACGATCTTTTGGTATTTATTTCATTAGTCCACTGTTGATATAACAATGGAAAACGCATCACACTGTGACACTTCCTGTATTTTTAAAGTTCTAGATCTTGAAAACGTGATTTCTGACATGCAAAACATGTTGGGACTGTATCAACAGTGAACTAAGGAAACAAATATCAAAAGATAGGTACCACTCAGTCTAAGTGACCAGTCACTATGACAATAACTTCCAGACAACAGCTGCTGTCAAACATGCTCATCATCAGAAGACTTTTTGAACATGCCTTTTGATGGACAGAGAGAGAGAGAGAGAGAGAGATCAATCTGCACTCAGAGGGTGGGCTCTCCTCTTATCCTAATGCTTTATTCATCCTTCCTTCCTCACTTCCTGAAAGTCTCATTCAGCAGAAGCTGTTGACACATCTACACCACTCAACAACCCCCCAGGCATGATACGCCACCCAAAAATATAGGATAAAACAGAATGTTAGTTCATCAAAACACTGTTCAAAGGTGTGTGTGTGTGTGCCATTTGTGTACAGAGCTGTGTTCTGACGGCGTGTCGGCCTCGCTGTTGGAAGGCTGTCTGTCAGAGTGCTGACTGCAGTCAGACCAACTCTCCCTTAATACGCCGTGTTTGAACTCAACTGACGTGAACTTCAGAGCGTTTCAGCTTTCTGATGATCACCTGGTCAGTGTATTGCTTTGTGTTGTCAGCTTGGAATGTATCAAGGTGAGCACATTTAGTGGCAGGGAGGCTGGAGGGTAGGGACAATCTCTCCACTCTAACCTTTGATGGGAAGTTAGGGCATTTGTCAGTGGGTTGCTATGAACGGTTGTTGTAAACTGAAAGGAAGTCAACATTGTGCCAGGAAACACACATTCCCATGCAGAAGCACCTTGCTGTAAGACAACATGTTATTTCAGTACTTACTTTCTCAGTTTCTACATGAACAACATCTTCAGCATCCGGGTTCTCTTCCCAAAGAGGAGGTCCTGTGGGATCTTTTAAAAACGCCACCATGGACTGGAGGGCAGGAGAGAAGGAGAGACACTCAGAGTCTAAACAATCATTATCATTCTGTAACAACAAAAAGTGATGTTCACCCTCTAGATTCTAGACATAGTGCTAAACACAAAAATAATTCCACATCATTTAAAAATACACATTTCCCCCCTGTTGTCATACAAAACAGAAGGTTCTAGACTAACAGATGGCAGATGGTATAAATGGCCATCTCAGTGTTCTCCCATCCATCCATCGCAAAGTAACCATGTAAGCAATTTCCACATGTTAACGGTTCATAATGACTTTGATGAGCCTTCCAGACAGACATGAATAGCCATTTAAATACAACAGAAGGTAGGACGGGAAACATTCAACCCGAACTAAAACACTGCTCCCTTTCTGCTCTGCTCAGCCATACACTAACTTTACAATTACATCCTTTTCACCATTTCAACAAATGAAAGTGAAACCTCCCTTCAAATGAAACCTCCCTTCATATAAGTCATATTCTTCAGTGAGGTTATTACACCTGTCTTACCTTATTACCAACTAGACTACTATGTACTGATGTGCTCACAGCCTCATCCCCTGCCAATGGGCTGGACCAGCCAGGACAGAGAGACGGCAGATCTACTCCATTACTCCAGCCACTCTCATGCCAGCGCTCTGACTATAAAGCACTCATAAACCCATTGGATTATCAAGTCTTGACTAACCACAAGTCCGTCCAATCGGCATCATCGTGCAGGAAGAGAACCATGGTGATGTACAGAAACAGAGACATTAAGAGAACGAACTCCCATTCATTTAACCAGGAAACAAAGATGTCACTCCAATAAGTGCATTGTTTTCATATCAATTACTGTATTGTTGACCTACACTAACAAGGAAAAGAAGATGTCACTGAAATAATGACTGTTGATTGAGACCTTGGGGGACTGTGGGACAATGAGTGAGTCAGTAAAGACCTTGTATGTAGCAGGTCTGTTGTACTCTGTATGGAACGTCCCATCTCTGCAAGAGACAAGAACATTATTAAATTAATAAAGAGAAGTAGTAGGGTACTTCTGGTATAGCGTGGCCTTGCATGACTTCCTGGAGAACATTCGTACATGTCATTCTTTCTGATGGGGGGCATCTCTTCTAAGCGACACACAGTAAAACAATGAGGTACATGTTACAGTTGAGATACTCACTTATAATGCAGGAGATCAGCACCACCACTTTTAGAGCTGGGATCTACCTTCACTTTCTTACACAGTTTACGTCCCTCTGAATCCCTGACAGAGAGAGCGATGAGGGGACAGAGAGAGACAGAGAGAGCGATGAGGGGACAGAGAGAGAGAGAGAGATGAGGGGACAGAGAGAGAGAGAGAGATGAGGGGACAGAGAGAGAGAGAGAGATGAGGGGACAGAGAGAGAGAGAGAGATGAGGGGACAGAGAGAGAGAGCGATGAGGGGACAGAGAGAGAGAGCGATGAGGGGACAGAGAGAGAGAGAGATGAGGGGACAGAGAGAGAGAGAGAGAGAGATGAGGGACAGAGAGAGAGAGAGAGAGATGAGGGAACAGAGAGAGAGAGAGATGAGGGAACAGAGAGAGAGAGAGATGAGGGGACAGAGAGAGCGATGAGGGGACAGAGAGAGAGATGAGGGGACAGAGAGAGAGATGAGGGGACAGAGAGAGAGATGAGGGGACAGAGAGAGAGAGATAGATGAGGGGACAGAGAGAGAGAGAGAGATGAGGGGACAGAGAGAGAGAGAGAGAGAGATGAGGGGACAGAGAGAGAGAGAGAGAGAGATGAGGGGACAGAGAGAGAGAGAGAGAGAGATGAGGGGACAGAGAGAGAGAGAGAGATGAGGGGACAGAGAGAGAGAGAGAGATGAGGGGACAGAGAGAGAGAGAGAGATGAGGGGACAGAGAGAGAGAGAGTATGAGGGGACAGAGAGAGAGAGAGATATGAGGGGACAGAGAGAGAGAGAGCGATGAGGGGACAGAGAGAGAGAGAGCGATGAGGGGACAGAGAGAGAGAGAGCGATGAGGGGACAGAGAGAGAGAGAGCGATGAGGGGACAGAGAGAGAGAGAGCGATGAGGGACAGAGAGAGAGAGAGCGATGAGGGGACAGAGAGAGAGAGAGAGCGATGAGGGGACAGAGAGAGAGAGAGCGATGAGGGGACAGAGAGAGAGAGAGCGATGAGGGACAGAGAGAGAGAGAGCGATGAGGGGACAGAGAGAGAGAGAGCGATGAGGGGACAGAGAGAGAGAGAGCGATGAGGGGACAGAGAGAGAGAGAGCGATGAGGGGACAGAGAGAGAGAGAGAGATGAGGGGACAGAGAGAGAGAGAGAGATGAGGGGACAGAGAGAGAGAGAGAGATGAGGGGACAGAGAGAGAGAGAGAGATGAGGGGACAGAGAGAGAGAGAGAGATGAGGGGACAGAGAGAGAGAGAGAGATGAGGGGACAGAGAGAGAGAGAGAGATGAGGGGACAGAGAGAGAGAGAGAGATGAGGGGACAGAGAGAGAGAGAGAGATGAGGGGACAGAGAGAGAGAGAGATGAGGGGACAGAGAGAGAGAGAGAAATGAGGGGACAGAGAGAGAGAGAGAAATGAGGGGACAGAGAGAGAGAGAGAGAAATGAGGGGACAGAGAGAGAGAGAGAGAGATGAGGGGACAGAGAGAGAGAGCGATGAGGGGACAGAGAGAGAGAGCGATGAGGGGACAGAGAGAGAGATGAGGGGACAGAGAGAGAGATGAGGGGACAGAGAGAGAGATGAGGGGACAGAGAGAGAGAGAGAGAGAGGGGACAGAGAGAGAGAGAGAGGAGGGGACAGAGAGAGAGAGAGAGGAGGGGACAGAGAGAGAGAGAGAGGAGGGGACAGAGAGAGAGAGAGAGATGGGGGACAGAGAGAGAGAGAGAGATGAGGGGACAGAGAGAGAGAGAGATGAGGGGACAGAGAGAGAGAGAGATGAGGGGACAGAGAGAGAGAGAGAGATGAGGGGACAGAGAGAGAGAGAGAGATGAGGGGACAGAGAGAGAGAGAGAGATGAGGGGACAGAGAGAGAGAGAGAGATGAGGGGACAGAGAGAGAGAGAGGGACAGAGAGAGAGAGAGAGAGAGAGAGAGATGAGGGGACAGAGAGAGAGAGAGAGGAGGGGACAGAGAGAGAGAGAGAGGAGGGGACAGAGAGAGAGAGAGAGATGAGGGGACAGAGAGAGAGAGAGAGAAATGAGGGACAGAGAGAGAGAGAGATGAGGGGACAGAGAGAGAGAGAGAGATGAGGGGACAGAGAGAGAGAGGATGAGGGACAGAGAGAGAGAGATGAGGGGACAGAGAGAGAGAGATGAGGGGACAGAGAGAGAGATGAGGGAAGAGAGAGAGATGAGGGGACAGAGAGAGAGATGAGGGGACAGAGAGAGAGAGAGAGATGAGGGGACAGAGAGAGAGAGAAGAGGGGGGGAGAGAGAGAGAGAGGAGGGGACAGAGAGAGAGAGAGAGGAGGGGACAGAGAGAGAGAGAGAGGAGGGGACAGAGAGAGAGAGAGAGATGAGGGGACAGAGAGAGAGAGAGATGAGGGGACAGAGAGAGAGAGAGAGGGGGACAGAGAGAGAGAGAGAGATGAGGGGACAGAGAGAGAGAGAGAGATGAGGGGACAGAGAGAGAGAGAGATGGGGGACAGAGAGAGAGATGAGGGGACAGAGAGAGAGAGAGGGGACAGAGAGAGAGAGAGAGATGAGGGGACAGAGAGAGAGAGAGAGATGAGGGGACAGAGAGAGAGAGAGAGATGAGGGGACAGAGAGAGAGAGAGAGATGAGGGGACAGAGAGAGAGAGAGAGGAGGGGACAGAGAGAGAGAGAGAGGAGGGGACAGAGAGAGAGAGAGAGATGAGGGGACAGAGAGAGAGAGAGAGGAGGGACAGAGAGAGAGAGAGAGGGGACAGAGAGAGAGATGAGGGGACAGAGAGAGAGAGATGAGGGGACAGAGAGAGAGAGAGAAGAGGGGACAGAGAGAGAGAGAGAGAGGAGGGGACACAGAGAGAGAGAGAGGAGGGGACAGAGAGAGAGAGAGATGAGGGGACAGAGAGAGAGAGAGATGAGGGGACAGAGAGAGAGAGAGGGGACAGAGAGAGAGAAGAGGAGGGACAGAGAGAGAGAGTGAGGGGACAGAGAGAGAGAGATGAGGGGACAGAGAGAGAGAGAGATGAGGGGACAGAGAGAGAGAGATGAGGGGACAGAGAGAGAGAGAGAGAGGGGACAGAGAGAGAGAGATGAGGGGACAGAGAGAGAGAGAGGGGACAGAGAGAGAGAGAGAGGGAGGGGACAGAGAGAGAGAGAGGGGACAGAGAGAGAGAGAGAGATGAGAGAGAGAGAGAGAGATGAGGGGACAGAGAGAGAGAGAGAGATGAGGGGACAGAGAGAGAGAGAGAGAGGGGGACAGAGAGAGAGAGAGAGATGAGGGGACGAGAGAGAGAGAGAGATGGGGGACAGAGAGAGAGAGAGATGAGGGGACAGAGAGAGAGAGAGATGAGGGGACGAGAGAGAGAGAGAGATGAGGGGACAGAGAGAGAGAGAGATGAGGGGACAGAGAGAGAGAGAGAGAGGGGACAGAGAGAGAGAGAGTGAGGGACAGAGAGAGAGAGAGATGAGGGGACAGAGAGAGAGAGAGAGAGGGGACAGAGAGAGAGAGAGAGAGGGACAGAGAGAGAGATGAGGGGACAGAGAGAGAGAGAGAGAGGGACAGAGAGAGAGAGAGAGATGAGGGGACAGAGAGAGAGATGAGGGGACAGAGAGAGAGAGAGATGGGGGACAGAGAGAGAGAGAGAGAGAGGGGACAGAGAGAGAGAGAGAGGGGGGACAGAGAGAGAGAGAGATGAGGGGACAGAGAGAGAGAGAGATGAGGGGACAGAGAGAGAGATGAGGGGACAGAGAGAGAGATGAGGGGACAGAGAGAGAGAGGAGGGGACAGAGAGAGAGAGATGAGGGGACAGAGAGAGAGAATGAGGGGACAGAGAGAGAGAGAGATGAGGGGACAGAGAGAGAGAGAGATGAGGGGACAGAGAGAGAGAGAGAGATGAGGGGACAGAGAGAGAGAGAGATGAGGGGACAGAGAGAGAGAGAGATGAGGGGACAGAGAGAGAGAGAGATGAGGGGACAGAGAGAGAGAGGGGGGACAGAGAGAGCGATGAGGGACAGAGAGAGAGAGAGATGAGGGGACAGAGAGAGAGAGATGGGGGACGAGAGAGAGAGAGAGATGAGGGGACAGAGAGAGAGAGAGATGAGGGGACAGAGAGAGAGAGAGAGGAGGGGACAGAGAGAGAGAGAGATGGGGACAGAGAGAGAGAGAGAGATGAGGGGACAGAGAGAGAGAGAGAGAGGGGACAGAGAGAGAGATGAGGGAGAGAGAGAGAGAGATGAGGGGACAGAGAGAGAGAGAGAGATGAGGGGACAGAGAGAGAGAGAGAGATGAGGGGACAGAGAGAGAGAGAGATGGGGACAGAGAGAGAGAGAGGTGAGGGGACAGAGAGAGAGAGAGAGGAGGGGACAGAGAGAGAGAGAGCGATGAGGGGACAGAGAGAGAGAGAGATGAGGGGACAGAGAGAGAGAGAGATGAGGGGACAGAGAGAGAGAGCGATGAGGGGACAGAGAGAGAGAGAGAGATGAGGGGACAGAGAGAGAGAGAGAGATGAGGGGACAGAGAGAGAGAGAGATGAGGGGACAGAGAGAGAGAGAGCGATGAGGGGACAGAGAGAGAGAGAGCGATGAGGGACAGAGAGAGAGAGAGCGATGAGGGGACAGAGAGAGAGAGAGAGATGAGGGGACAGAGAGAGAGAGAGAGATAGAGGGACAGAGAGAGAGAGAGAGAGATGAGGGGACAGAGAGAGAGAGAGAGATGAGGGGACAGAGAGAGAGAGAGATGAGGGGACAGAGAGAGAGAGCGATGAGGGGACAGAGAGAGAGAGAGATGAGGGGACAGAGAGAGAGAGAGAGAGGGGACAGAGAGAGAGAGAGAGAGAGAGAGAGAGAGAGAGAGAGAGAGAGAGAATGAGGGGACAGAGAGAGAGAGAGATGAGGGGACAGAGAGAGAGATGAGGGGACAGAGAGAGAGAGATGAGGGGACAGAGAGAGAGATGAGGGGACGAGAGAGAGAGATGAGGGGCAGAGAGAGAGAGAGAGGAGGGGACAGAGAGAGAGATGAGGGGACAGAGAGAGAGATGAGGGGACAGAGAGAGAGAGAGATGAGGGGACAGAGAGAGAGAGAGAGATGAGGGGACAGAGAGAGAGAGAGAGATGAGGGGACAGAGAGAGAGAGAATGAGGGGACAGAGAGAGAGAGAGGGGACAGAGAGAGAGATGAGGGGACAGAGAGAGAGATGAGGGGACAGAGAGAGAGATGAGGGGACGAGAGAGAGAGAGAAGAATGGGGGACAGAGAGAGAGATGAGGGGACAGAGAGAGAGAGATGAGGGACAGAGAGAGAGAGAGAGATGAGGGGACAGAGAGAGAGAGAGAGAATGAGGGGACAGAGAGAGAGAGAGAGATGAGGGGACAGAGAGAGAGAGAGAGATGAGGGGACAGAGAGAGAGAGAGAGATGAGGGGACAGAGAGAGAGAGAGAGATGAGGGGACAGAGAGAGAGAGAGAGATGAGGGGACAGAGAGAGAGAGAGAGAGAGATGAGGGACAGAGAGAGAGAGAGAGAATGAGGGGACAGAGAGAGAGAGAGAGAGATGAGGGGGACAGAGAGAGAGAGAGAGCGATGAGGGGACAGAGAGAGAGAGAGAGAGTGAGGGGAGAGAGAGAGAGAGATGAGGGGACAGAGAGAGAGATGAGGGGACGAGAAGAGAGAGAGATGAGGGGACAGAGAGAGAGATGAGGGGACAGAGAGAGAGATGAGGGGACAGAGAGAGAGATGAGGGGACAGAGAGAGAGATGAGGGGACAGAGAGAGAGATGAGGGACAGAGAGAGAGATGAGGGGACAGAGAGAGAGATGAGGGGACAGAGAGAGAGATGAGGGGACAGAGAGAGAGATGAGGGGACAGAGAGAGAGATGAGGGGACAGAGAGAGAGATGAGGGGACAGAGAGAGAGATGAGGGGACAGAGAGAGAGATGAGGGGACAGAGAGAGAGATGAGGGGACAGAGAGAGAGATGAGGGGACAGAGAGAGAGATGAGGGGACAGAGAGAGAGATGAGGGGACAGAGAGAGAGATGAGGGGACAGAGAGAGAGATGAGGGGACAGAGAGAGAGATGAGGGGACAGAGAGAGAGATGAGGGGACAGAGAGAGAGATGAGGGGACAGAGAGAGAGATGAGGGGACAGAGAGAGAGAGAGAGGGACAGAGAGAGAGATGAGGGACAGAGAGAGAGAGATGAGGGGACAGAGAGAGAGAGAGAGAGATGAGGGGACAGAGAGAGAGAGAGAGAAGGGACAAGAGAGAGAGAGATGAGGGACAGAGAGAGAGAGAGAGAGATGAGGGGACAGAGAGAGAGAGAGAGAGATGAGGGGACAGAGAGAGAGAGAGAGAGATGAGGGGACAGAGAGAGAGAGAGAGAGATGAGGGGACAGAGAGAGAGAGAGAGAGATGAGGGGACAGAGAGAGAGAGAGAGAGATGAGGGGACAGAGAGAGAGAGAGAGAGATGAGGGGACAGAGAGAGAGAGAGAGAGATGAGGGGACAGAGAGAGAGAGAGAGAGATGAGGGGACAGAGAGAGAGAGAGAGAGATGAGGGGACAGAGAGAGAGAGAGAGAGATGAGGGGACAGAGAGAGAGAGAGAGATGAGGGGACAGAGAGAGAGAGAGAGAGATGTGGGGACAGAGAGAGAGAGAGAGAGATGAGGGGACAGAGAGAGAGAGAGAGAGATGAGGGGACAGAGAGAGAGAGAGAGATGAGGGGACAAGAGAGAGAGAGAGAGATGAGGGGACAGAGAGAGAGAGAGAGATGAGGGGACAGAGAGAGAGAGAGAGATGAGGGGACAGAGAGAGAGAGAGAGAGAGATGAGGGGAGAGAGAGAGAGAGAGAGATGAGGGGACAGAGAGAGAGAGAGAGAGAGATGAGGGGACAGAGAGAGAGAGAGAGAGAGATGAGGGGACAGAGAGAGAGAGAGAGAGAGATGAGGGGACAGAGAGAGAGAGAGATGAGGGGACAGAGAGAGAGAGAGAGAGATGAGGGGACAGAGAGAGAGAGAGAGAGATGAGGGGACAGAGAGAGAGAGAGAGATGAGGGGACAGAGAGAGAGATGAGGGGACAGAGAGAGAGAGAGAGATGAGGGGACAGAGAGAGAGAGAGAGATGAGGGGACAGAGAGAGAGAGAGATGAGGGGACAGAGAGAGAGAGAGATGAGGGGACAGAGAGAGAGAGAGAGATGAGGGGACAGAGAGAGAGAGAGATGAGGGGACAGAGAGAGAGAGCGATGAGGGGACAGAGAGCGATGGAGGGAGAGAGAGAGAGAGAGAGCGATGGAGGGGACAGAGAGCGATGGAGGGAGAGAGAGAGAGAGAGAGCGATGGAGGGACAGAGAGCGATGGGGGGACAGAGAGCGCGATGAGGGGACAGAGAGCGCGATGAGGGGACAGAGAGCGATGAGGGGACAGAGAGCGATGAGGGGACAGAGAGCGATGAGGGGACAGAGAGCGATGAGGGGACAGAGAGAGATGGAGGGACAGAGAGAGATGGAGGGACAGAGAGAGATGGAGGGACAGAGAGACATGGAGGGACATAGAGATGGAGGGACATAGAGATGGAGGGACAGAGAGAGAGACATGGAGGGACAGAGAGAGAGACAGAGAGAGAGACATGGAGAGACAGAGAGAGAGACATGGAGAGACAGAGAGAGAGACATGGAGGGACAGAGAGAGAGAGGAGGGACAGAGAGAGAGAGAGAGAGAGAGAGAGAGAGAGAGAGAGAGAGCGAGAGAGAGAGCGAAACAAATGTTAACGTTAAAAACATTAACAGAGGTTGAAAAGCCACTGTGGAATTAATATTGACTGCATCAAGTCTTGTTAATAAGAGACATGAATACTGTCACCGAACATGGAGAGACCCTGTCTGGGATTCAAAATCATTCTGTCACAACAAACACATATACAGAAACTAGTCTGTAGAGGGTTGATTAGACTGAGGTGTACAGTACAGACACACACTAGTCTGTAGAGGGTTGATTAGACTGAGGTGTACAGTACAGACACACACTAGTCTGTAGAGGGTTGATTAGACTGAGGTGTACAGTACAGACACACACTAGTCTGTAGAGGGTTGATTAGACTGAGGTGTACAGTACAGACACACACTAGTCTGTAGAGGGTTGATTAGACTGAGGTGTACAGTACAGACACACACTAGTCTGTAGAGGGTTGATTAGACTGAGGTGTACAGTACAGACACACACTAGTCTGTAGAGGGTTGATTAGACTGAGGTGTACAGTACAGACTCACACTAGTCTGTAGAGGGTTGATTAGACTGAGGTGTACAGTACAGACACACACTAGTCTGTAGAGGGTTGATTAGACTGAGGTGTACAGTACAGACACACACTAGTCTGTAGAGGGTTGATTAGACTGAGGTGTACAGTACAGACACACACTAGTCTGTAGAGGGTTGATTAGACTGAGGTGTACAGTACAGACACACACTAGTCTGTAGAGGGTTGATTAGACTGAGGTGTACAGTACAGACACACACTAGTCTGTAGAGGGTTGATTAGGCTGAGGTGTACAGTACAGACACACACTAGTCTGTAGAGGGTTGATTAGACTGAGGTGTACAGTACAGACACACACTAGTCTGTAGAGGGTTGATTAGACTGAGGTATATGTAAAGAACACAAATCCATATAATTACATTCAGCCTTATTTTACCAGGTAAGTTGACTGAGAACACATTCTCATTTACAGTAACGACCTGGGGAATAGTTACAGGGGAGACAAGGGTGGTGGGGTGAATTAGCGAATTGGAAGCTAGGGATGATTAGGTGGCCTTGATGGTATGAGGGCCAGATTGGGAATTTAGCCAGGACACGGGCTAAATTATTCTTACAATAATTGCCATGAGATCTTTAATGACCAAATAGAGTTTTTGACCAGACCAGCAGCATCTGGTCTCCCATCCAGCGACCGACCAGGACCAAACCTGCTTACTGTAGCTTCAAAGGCAAGTCAGCAGCAGGATGCAGGGTGGTATGCTTCTGGCCTATGAAGTTATCCACAGATGCAGGAGGGGCCTCTGTCATATTTCCCAGAATGCTCTGTTGCAGGTAGAGTTTTTAAATTGCTTGTTTCAATATCCGTGTTTTCTATGCTACACAAAGATAACAAACATCCATTTTTCTATACTAATCCAATCTGCATGTGGTTGGATTTATAGCAACTGATTAGTGAGACACACAGTTGTTCCAGCGGTGAAGGTAGTCTTTAAGTACTGGATTTTCCCCTACCAACTGAAGAGGTTCCATCTTTAGAGGAACACACACACACACACACACAGCTCCCCCACCAAACCTACATATTCACCACCCACACAAAGCACAGCTCTCTCGACGATAATAACTCCCCTTCTCTCCAGTGATAATGAGCATGGGAATGTATTACATAAGGACAGAGATAGACAGAGAGAGAGACAGAGGGAGAGGGAGAGAGGAGAGCTAAGCCCTATGCTAAAGGAAATTCAAAGAGATGGAATTAAATGACAGCTCTGAATGCACAGGCCCCGATCAGAAAAATATCCAGCACGCTGTCCTTTAAGATACAAAGAGAGGCCGTCATTAGTGCTATATACACTCCCCTACATATTTATTCAAATAGTGAGGCTATAACTTTTCATTTGGCTCTATACTTCTGCAATTGGGATTTGAGATCCATATGAGGTAACAGTACAGAACGTCACCGGAGTACTTTTAACTTCATCAAGAGAGTAACCAGAGACAGGGAGGTAAATCTATGAAGTTATCCACAGATGTGGGAAGGGCCTCTTATATTTCCCAGCATGCTCTGCTGCAGGTTGATCTTTTCCATTTGTTTTCACATGTAAATTGATTGGTTTTGATCTTATGCTACACTAGGATAAGAAACATACAGATTGGATTAGTATAGAAAAATGTATGCAGCTGGATTTATAGCAACCGTTAGTCAGGTAGTTGTTCCAGTTAACATGGTGTTGGTCTTCGTGTGCTGGATTTCCTTCCCTACTCTGTCAGGTAGTTGTTCCAGTTAACATGGTGTTGGTCTTCATGTGCTGGATTTCCTTCCCTACTCTGTCAGGTAGTTGTTCCAGTTAACATAGTGTTGGTAGTCTTCATGTGCTGTATTTCCTTCCCTACTCTGTCAGGCATTCTAAATGCAAGTTGAGAGATGTAAAAGTTCTGGTCATCTTCCATTACGTTGTCTTCCAACAGAGATTGAATATCACATTGCAAACCACCATAATGTGACACATTAAGAAATATTCAAATAAAGCTTTACACCTTTATAACTCAAAGGAAGTAAAGTGAAGTGTACTCTGCTGTAGTTTGTTTTTTCAAAACCCAGAAGTGTAAAACGGCATGGGACTTGATTAAAAACGACACTGAAAAGAGTAATCCAGCAAACAGAGTTGGAAGAGGGAACACAGGGGGTGTTTGGAGGAAGTGAGAAGAGGGAGAGCGGTAGTAAGTCATTGAAAAGGTCTACATGATGACAGAACTGTGATTCACCTAGAGAGGACAGGTCAAGTCAAACTTCTGTCCACAGACGAGGAGAGACGTGTGCTCCAGAGTCGTGTAGTTACCCAGCAGGCAACGCTGGTTGAAATGGCGTCATTACAACCGGTTTTCAACCAGCTTGCCTGCTGAGGCTTCAGGCTAGCATTCGGTCTGATGGTATACCAAACAGTCAGAGACCAATGAACTCAATAGCAAAAAGAATAAAACTGTTTCAAATCTCCTAGTTTTCTCAGCAGTCTGCAGTCTAGCATCCATGCCTGCCCAGTTCCTCTGACATCATCACTGTTGGACATCTCTCAGGTCCTGTCATCTGGTGAGTATGTGTCAACGTGGGCTCACATTCCTTTCTGTTGGCAGGGCCACTGTTCCTCCAACGACACCCGTGAGGATGTCTCTCTCCCTGTCCAGAAGGGCTTGGCTAAGCTTCGTTTTGGTGCTGGTCCATGGGAGAACTGGCGACGGTTTGGAAACCTCACAGCTAGAGAGAGTCTGGCTGAACAGTAACAGCAGCCATGAACCCTGTCGTATCAGGTCCTCTGTTGGGTCGCTGGCACAGGTATGTACTGTACAACCTTCAGGAACTTCTACACCTTTCAGTATTTCTTGACTGAATTTGTTTTAAATGAGAGTGGAATAATGGTTGAAATGAGTGGGGAGAAACGGAGAGACGGATATGCAGAGAGCTGGGATTCTTATCCTAGGTGAAGGTGATAGAGTATGCACTACAGGTGGCAAAGTTAACCATAAGAGCAGCCTCAGCCTCGCACCACACCCTTCAGAAATAAGGCATAAGCTGTAGAAAGAGAGGGTTGACAGATTTACTACGGTGAAAAGAAACAAAATCTCTCACAGCAAATCTTGTTTGGACGAAGGTCGATATAAAACTGCTGACCAGGCTACATTGTTTTGAGACAATTTTCCTTCCTTGTCCGTCATCCATCTTCCATCTTGGAAAGGCTAGCATTTTTTTGTTGAGGGATGCTTTGAGTGGTAGGTGTCAGAGGGATGATCTTGATTCCTTTGTAGCTTTCTGTTTGAAGACTTTTCTCCGGAGCACGAAGATGGCTCAAGGTTGAGGTTGACAGGTATAAAAAAACAAGGGAGTAAAAATGGCAGAAAAAAAAATACAGTAGAAGTCAGATAAGGCAGGGGGAAAGGAAAACAATTCTTCTAGTGTGTCTTGGGAGTGTGATGGATACTCCCAGTAAGAACACTTCCAGAGAATGAGTTCCAAATGGTTCATCTACCCAGACCTGACAGGGAGACAGGAAACCGTGTGTTCCCACACAATGCCCATGACTCATTCATACTCATTCAGACAACCCCTCACGACAGACAACTCCTTACTTCCGAACACAGACAGAACGAGCATGCACACAGTCACGCACATACACAAACTGAGTGTGTGACGAGACCATTCTCCTCCTCTCTCCAGCCCTCAGCAGGATGTGGAGAGTGCGAGACTCCCTATTTTAATGAGTGTCTCGTCTCCAATCTCCAGAGGGATATGCCACGCAGAGACACATCGATTAGAAGTGCAGTGGAGAGATGGATGTAAATAGATATGACAACGGCATGCGGACTGGCCTAGGGCTTCAATAGCTAACCTAAAATGCTTTTTGGAAAATCCCTTGGATGTGACATATAACCTATAGTACATGACATGGTGACTGAAGTGATAATGCCATTCCATATTGTAATTAAATCAACCAATCAACTCTGTACTTACCCACAGTTGACCCAGGCGATTGTGCCCTGTCCTTTGATAACCTGGGCCACGTCAGACAGCAGCTTCAGCTTGGAGTCCCCGGAGGTAGCTGTTTACATACACAAGATACGAGGACAGGAGTAGGTTACAACACCTTTCATTACAATATGGGTTATATTACTCAGCTCACCAGCTTTCAATACTCAAGAACTCTAAAACCTGTAATTTGCTGAAGGTCAGAGGTGACAACACTCAAACCATGGGACTATAAACTCAAACAACAAATCACAGGAGGGTATACGCAAGCATCACCAAGTACCATCCATCACCTTGTGACATCACCTAGCCGAGCGTTCACTAGGCTACCTCCAACATGCTACGAGTATCAGAAACACAGCATAGGTCAAGGCCTACTGAGAAAAACATCACAGAATAAACTGTAATGTACTGTAACAATACCGTGCAACATTACACAATGTCCATTGAGATACAATGTGGACTCAAATCAGTAAAATGACTGATTGTTTAGTCCCTGCTCAACCAACATCACTTTTACAACCCCTTCAACACTTATTATGAGTCAAACACTTCCGGGTTCTATGGACACCACATCTATATTTAGCTTTGCGGGCATTGCCATGATACTGAGGATTAGGGACCCATCGTGCGTCCCAAAGGTAGTGCACTATATAGGGAATAGGGTGCCATTTGGGACGTAGAGAATAGATTGCCATTTGGGACCCTCTACCCTTAGTAGAAAGAGGGAGTAGCCGACTGCAGGAAATAAAATGAGTGGTGGTGGGGGGGGGGACTAAACCGTCGGAGAATGCCAGAACGCAGCGCCGCAGAAACGCCAAGCAATCAATCACGGGGCGGCGTTTGATACGTGCAAGTATTAACCAATGACCTAACACCGTCTGAAATGGCCCATGAATTATAAAACAAATACATGTGGAGAATCGTATGTACACACATAATTCATGGGAGTGGTGGGGCCTTGAGAGGCCTCTTCCTGTGCACCGAGAGGGAGATTATGCTGACAGAGCATCACACGACACACAGCAGGGCTTGACATGAACTGTTTTAGCCACAGTAGGACTGTTTTTTTACTTGTCAGAAAGCTCAAGTCGCTTGTCCAAAAATAAAAACTGGTCTGGAACACCATGGGCCAAAAAGGTGACTGAAATGTGTGTTGTATAACGCAAGGAAGCACTTCACAAAATAAACATCATTATCCCCACTGGTAGTGACAATGGGAGGCTGCTGGGCTCAGTGACAATGGGAGGCTGCTGGGCTCAGTGACAATGGGAGGCTGCTGGGCTCAGTGACAATGGGAGGCTGCTGGGCTCAGTGACAATGGGAGGCTGCTGGGCTCAGTGACAATGGGAGGCTGCTGGGCTCAGTGACAATGGGAGGCTGCTGGGCTCAGTGACAATGGGAGGCTGCTGGTCTTTGATCCCATGTATTATATCTCCTGAGTAAAAGCCTGCATCCCAGTAGATCTCCTGGACTCTCCAGGAGGGTTGGCCACCTTGCAACATTACAAATACAACCAAGCACTTTTTATGCTTCTAGAAATTAATTCCCTCATTCAATGAACCAGGGATCAACTGGCTAAGGTGGGCGAGGTAGATAAGTCTATTTGGAAGGTTAAAATATTCAGTGTTCAGGGGAGATCTTGACAGCATAGGAGTTACTAGTTAATGAGGCTATTCTAAGAATATTTTTGGACTTTGTCAGAATGACATGGCCAGTATTGAATAGAGGAGAATCCTAGCCAATTTTCAGCACTAGAGTCGGTTTTACCACCGAAGCATGCAGCATTGGTTTCATCAGATGCGCACCCATATCAACTGTGTGTTGGCCATTTGCGGTTATATACTAGTGCCGGTGGAAAGTTATCGGACTTGACAATGACATTAATGCATGCTAATAGATAAATAGTTAACTAACTAAATAGCCATTTCAAAACAGTTTGTTATATTATCTAATTAGTCTGTATATCATTATTTTACCTGCTGCCCACACACAGGTAATGCACAGACCATGACGGTTTCAGGATTGTCATTGCTGACAAAAAAATTGCTGTAACTGGCCGAATAACTCACCAGCAAACACACACCGGCAAACACACACCGGCAAACACACACCGGCAAACACACACCGGCAAACACACACGGCACAGAATCTTATATGAGAGTGAACTGAGCACTTTCCGCTGGCATGAAATATGCTAATTAAAATGGAATTAAATGCAAGAGAGGCTGATTTCCCTAATGGCTATAGGTGAATGCAGTTTTACGCTTTATTTGACCGCATTTAGCTTGGGTGTCTTTTTCTGTTCAAGTACATTGTTCTATGCTAAAAAATCCAGGGGAGATGTCACAAGCCTGCAGGTCAATCACAGTCCTTCCAGAATGTTGTTAATTTCCCACTACAAATGATGGATCACAGATAATAACAGACCAATATTCAAGATTGTTTACACCAAAGAAAGGCAGATCTAACTTCACATATCATTTTTACTACAAAGGGCCTAAAGTATACCCACTGACCCACCTGACTTAGTGTAGAGCACCAGGACATTGGCTCTGACCCACCTGACTTAGTGTAGAGCACCAGGACATTGGCTCTAACCCACCTGACTTAGTGTAGAGCACCAGGACATTGGCTCTAACCCACCTGACTTAGTGTAGAGCACCAGGACATTGGCTCTAACCCACCTGACTTAGTGTAGAGCACCAGGACATTGGCTCTAACCCACCTGACTTAGTGTAGAGCACCAGGACATTGGCTCTAACCCACCTGACTTAGTGTAGAGCACCAGGACATTGGCTCTAACCCACCTGACTTAGTGTAGAGCACCAGGACATTGGCTCTAACCCACCTGACTTAGTGTAGAGCACCAGGACATTGGCTCTAACCCACCTGACTTAGTGTAGAGCACCAGGACATTGGCTCTAACCCACCTGACTTAGTGTAGAGCACCAGGACATTGGCTCTAACCCACCTGACTTAGTGTAGAGAACCAGGACATTGGTTCGGGTCCGGAGAAGCTTCTTGAAGTCCTTGTGTTCGCTGACCTTCTCTATGAGAGGAGAGACCTTTACAGCCGCCTGCAGCACCGACACCATGCACACCTGAAGACATATTGATGGATAGATACTGTATTTATTCAGAGTGACCAACTCACACATCAGATGCTTCAGTGCAGAAGACAGGTCATTTTTGTGATATTATGAGATTGCCAGACACCTGATGTTCAAAACAAAACCTTATGTAGGTGGTCAGCATCAAAGTCGAAACAAAGACAGATTCTCATCTCATTGTGTGCGACTGTGGAAAGATACCGATTGCATATCCTTCGAGTCCTCGCTCCTTGTTTCCTTCTCAAAACCCATTGGATGAGAAAGCCAGAGGTCCCTCCCCTCTGACCTTCTCCTCCAATGGGTTTTGAGAAGGAGACAACGCAAGGAGTATGCTATCGAAATCTTCCGAGACATTCAAACAAGCTCCTTCCTATCACTCAACAAATAATGTCCCAGTCGCCCAATCCGCGATGGAGTACAAAATGAGCTACCGATGTCCTCATTCATGAAATCAAGTGATGAGCGATATACTGTAACGTGATATCAAAACAAGCACCTGTCGGGCACAGATTTTTAATTTCCCATGCTGGATACCTCGTATGGGCGTGACGGGAATTCAACAGATTCTCGTCAGTACATTTCAATTAAAACGTAGAATGAAGAAGTGAAGCGTCATCTTGTTTTCTTCTTCTGTCTGGATGACTGATGAACTCCAGGGGGCATCCATCTCATTTCCTCCTCCTGTCTCTAGGTGTTGGATGTGGGAGGCTGGTGGCCGTGGTGCGGACGGGCAGTGTTGAGGAGATGACAAGGTGACGTCCCCTAGGTCGGAGACTCTAAAGACGGGTGTGTGGAGATGACAGTAAGGGGTAATTATAAAATGGGCTTTCGGGGCCGGCCGAGTGACACCGCTACTCTTCTCCACACCACCTCTCCTCTTGTCCGACAACATCTCTCCTCCTCTGCCATCTACCCGTGCCTCTCCACCTCTCCCCACTCCCCCTGTGCCTCTCCCCCCGTGCCTCTCCACCTCTCCCCACTCCCTCCGTGCCTCTCCCCACTCCCCTTATCCGACACCCCTCCCCTACTACTCCTCTGCTTGGCTAGGCCATCTGAGAAAGGGAGAGTGGAGAGAGGAGGCACTGAAGCAACCACTGTGCAGAATGAAAGGGGAGCTTTAAAGTACAACTTACTTAAGTGGGATATAATCTGTATCCACAGTACTGTAGCCTACCTCACAAAAGAGTGACTGATAGCTGTGCTAAATTGGATTTGAAAATGCATCCATTTGTGAGACAACGTGGGAGTATGAACTAACTGTATACAAAAGAGTAGTTAAGGCAACAGACAAAAGTAGTATTGAAGTTTGTGCGGGACGGAGTCAGTCCTCAGCTATGAGCGCTTGACGGAGTCAGTCCTCAGCTATGAGCGCGGGACGGAGTCAGTCCTCAGCTATGAGCGCGGGACGGAGTCAGTCCTCAGCTATGAGCGCGGGACGGAGTCAGTCCTCAGCTATGAGCGCGGGACGGAGTCAGTCCTCAGCTATGAGCGCGGGACGGAGTCAGTCCTCAGCTATGAGCGCGGGACGGAGTCAGTCCTCAGCTATGAGCGCGGGACGGAGTCAGTCCTCAGCTATGAGCGCGAGACGGAGTCAGTCCTCAGCTATGAGCGCGAGACGGAGTCAGTCCTCAGCTATGAGCGCGAGACGGAGTCAGTCCTCAGCTATGAGCGCGAGACGGAGTCAGTCCTCAGCTATGAGCGCGAGACGGAGTCAGTCCTCAGCTATGAGCGCGAGACGGAGTCAGTCCTCAGCTATGAGCGCGAGACGGAGTCAGTCCTCAGCTATGAGCGCGAGACGGAGTCAGTCCTCAGCTATGAGCGCGAGACGGAGTCAGTCCTCAGCTATGAGCGCGAGACGGAGTCAGTCCTCAGCTATGAGCGCGAGACGGAGTCAGTCCTCAGCTATGAGCGCGAGACGGAGTCAGTCCTCAGCTATGAGCGCGAGACGGAGTCAGTCCTCAGCTATGAGCGCGAGACGGAGTCAGTCCTCAGCTATGAGCGCGAGACGGAGTCAGTCCTCAGCTATTTGAGAGCATCTGGAGGCAGCTCTTGTACTGAGGCAGGCCTATTTCACAGCTACGTGAATATTGGACCCTTTACAAATGTAAGAAAGGCTGGTGATGATTTCTGCCCCCAACGATCACATTTCTCCAGGCTCATTTACGGCCTAACAGAGTGGGTATGCATCATGCATACTGTTGAGAAGATCAACAGAAGGAATGATAAACAGAGCACAATCATATTCACAGGATGCGGATAGTTAGTATTATGGTGAAATGAAAGCAGTACTATAGAGAGGACGTGAGCATGGGAGAGGACGTGAGCATGGGAGAGGACGTGAGCATGGGAGAGGGACACGGACATCAGGATGGATGGAGCAACACACACACAGAATGAGGAGAGGATTTGCAAACATTTTCTGGACCACTGACATTGTCGTGCTCGCCGCTCACGCATCACATCGCCTGACATTTGACAGGCAGCCAATACTGCAACAAGTCCTATCAATGGCTGGGCTGCTGCCTGGCAATCGGTGCATTGGTTGGTTCCCCTACACTACCTATTACTAAAGCTTCCACTCGTTTGGCTTAGGCCATGACATGAGGGCACTGCTGTGAGTCAATGTGAGCAGCATCCTAATGACAGGACTGTCTGCCTTCACTATACACCGCACTCAGTCATGCACACACACACACACACACACACACACACACCCTAGGAGGACAGGTTTAGACTAGAGACCACACTCCTAATTGCTGGAGACAGACAGGAGAGACAGAGACAGGGGAATACAATGCATGCTAGGCAGCTAATCATCCACAGCTGGACATGTAGCTAGCTCTAGGGCCTCTTCATAGCCTCAGGGATGTCTGAGTGAGCAGTGGACGTAACGAGGGTGAAAAACAGGCCCCTTGGATGTTAGGCTCTTGTTTCATGATGTGGCTGTAACTGTAACACATTGTATTATGTCTTTGTTTAAGCTATTTCTAATAGCTTAAGCATCGATTCCTCAAACCTCAACGATGGCCAGATCTCTCATGGGACAGAGTTTGAGGCTGAAGAGGTGGTGATTTGTTTCTGAAGATAGTTCTACTCCCTAACCAACTCAAACTAACCAACTCAAACTAACCCTCTTGCTACACCAATATGAGTCACCAATTCATGTCTTCTTGTTTACACACTTTTAGGGATTATAGGACTTTTAACTTAAAATATTAAACATCACACTGTTAATATTTTAACTGTAAATGTTTAGATATTTTCAATGTAATGTATCAGCATTTGTTATGCATCCAGGTACAGGGGCAATAAGGTCACCAATACAGAACAGGATATTTTAGTCAGGCAAAGATAATGGGTCTGACTTAGCCCATGAATTCCTCTATGTCCCAGTCCACAATTAGAATCTATTGCAAATCCTTTGATTATTGATCAAATTCACTTCATATGCCATATCACAGCTAGGTGACATTTCCAATAAGACAGGCATGCAGCTCTTTCTGTAGTGCACCCTGCAACTGCATCATAAATGGCATCGTATGTATAGTGCTCTACTTTGACCAGGGCAGGGCCCATAGGACTCTGGTCTAAAGTAGTGCACTATATATAGAGGATATCGTACCACACTGGCCGTCCTACAATCTAAGCTAGATGTCCTCAATCTCACAGAAATGATCAAGGAAGCTACCAGGTACAACCCCAAATCCGTAAACATGGGCACCATCATAGATATCATCCTGACCAACTTGCCCTCTAAATACACCTCTGCTGTCTTCAACCAGGATCTCAGCGATCACTGCCTCATTGCCTGCGTTCGTTATGGGTCCGCGGTCAAACGACCACCACTCATCTCTGTCAAACGCTCCCTAAAACACTTCAGCGAGCAGGCCTTTCTAATCGACCTGGCCCGGGTATCCTGGAAGGATATTGACCTCATTCCATCAGTAGAGGATGCCTGGTTGTTCTTTAAAAGTGCTTTCCTCTACATCTTAAATAATTTACATTTTTACATTTTAGTCATTTAGCAGACGCTCTTATCCAGAGCGACTTACAGTAGTGAATGCATACATTTCATTTCATAATTTTTTTTCTGTGCTGGCCCCCCGTGGGAATCGAACCCACAACCCTGGTGTTGCAAACACCATGCTCTACCAACTGAGCTACAGGGAAATAATCATGCCCCATTCAAAAAACGTACAACTAAGAACAGATATAGCCATTGGTTCACTCCAGACTTGACTGCCCTTGACCAGCACCCTGTGGTGTACTGCATTAGCTGCGAATAGTCCACGCGATATGCAACTTTTCAGGGAAGTCAGGAACCAAAATAGACAGACAGTTTGAAAAAGCTAGCCTTTGCTTTCCTAACAGAAATTTGCATCCTGCAGCATTAATTCCCAAAAGTTTTGTGACACTAAATTCATGGAGAATAAGAGCACCTCCTCCCAGCTGCCCACTGCACTGAGAATAGGAAACACTGTCACCACCAATAAATCTACAATAATCGAGAATTTCAATAAGCATTTTGCTACGACTGGCCATGCTTTCCACCCGGCTACCCCTACCCCGGTCAACAGCCCTTCACCCCCCCCCCCCCTCGCTTCTCCTTCATCCAAACCCAGAGAGCTGATGTTCTGAAAGACCTGCAAAATCTGGATCCCTACAAATCAGCTGGGCTAGACAATCTGGACCCTCTCTTCCTAAAATTATACGCCGCCATTGTTGCAACCCCTACTACTAGTCTGTTCAACCTCTCTTTCGTATCGTCTGAGATTCCTAAAGATTGGAAAGCTGCCACGGTCATCCCCCTCTTCAAAAGGGGAGACACTCTAGACCCAAACTGTTACAGACCTATATCCATCCTGCCCTGCCTTTCTAAAGTCTTTGAAAGCCAAGTGAACAAACAGATCATCGACCATTTCGAATCCCACCGTACCTTCTCCGCTATGCAATCTGTCTTCCGAGCTGGTCATGGGTGCACCTCAGCCATGCTCAAGGTCCTAAACGATATCATAACTGCCATTGATAAGAGACATTACTGTGCAGCCGTATTCATCGACCTGGCCAAGGTTTTGAGACTCTGTCAATCACCACATTCTTTTTGCCAGACTCGACAGCCTTGGTTTCTCTAATGACTGCCTCGCCTGGTTCACTAACTACTTCTCTGATAGAGTTCAGTGTGTCAAATCGGAGGGCTTGTTGTCCGGACCTCTGGCAGTCTCTATGGGGGTGCCACAGGGTCCAATTCTTGGGCCGACTCTTTTCTTTGTATATATCAATGATGTCGCTCTTGCTGCTGGTGATTCTCTGATCCACCTCTACGCAGACGACACCATTCTGTATACTTCTGGCCCTTCTTTGGACATTGTGTTAACAAACCTCCAGACGAGCTTCAAAGCCATACAACACTCCTTCCGTGGCTTCCAACTGCTCTTAATTGCTAGTAAAACTAAATGCATGCTCTTCAACCGATCGCTGCCAGCACTGCCCGCCCGACTAGCAACACTACTTTGGACGGTTCTGACTTAGAATATGTTGACAACTACAAATACCTGGGTGTCTGGTTAGACTAAACTCTCCTTCCAGACTCATATTAAACATCTCCAATCCAAATTAAATCTAGAATCGGCTTCCTATTTCACAACAAAGCATCCTTCACTCATGCTGCCAATCATACCCTCAAAACTGACTATCCTACCGATCTTTGACTTCGGCGATGTCATTTACAAAATAGCCTCCAACACTCTACTCAGCAAATTGGATGCAGTCTATCACAGTGCAATCCGTTTTGTCACCAAAGCCCCATATACTACCCACCACTGCCCCCTGTATACTCTCGTTGGCTGGCCCTCGCTTCATATTTGTCGTCAAACCCACTGGTACCAGGTCATCTATAAGTCTTTGCTAGGTAAAGCTCCGCCTTATCTCAGCTCACTGGTCACCATAGCAACACCCACCCGTAGCACTCGCTCCAGCAGGTATATCTCACTGGTCATCCCCAAAGCCAACACCTCCTTTGGCTGCCTTTCCTTCCAGTTCTCTGCTGCCAATGTCTGGAACGAATTGCAAAAAAAAAATAAATAAAAATCACTGAAGTTGGAGACTTCCATCTCCCTCACTAACTTTAAGTGTCAGCTGTCAGAGCAGCTTACCGATCGCTGCAGCTGTACACAGCCCATCCAACCAACTACCTACCTCATCCCCATATTTGTTTTTCTGCCCTTTTGCACACCAGTATTTCTATCTGCACAGCCCCATCTGCACATATCACTCCAGTGTAAATTGCTAAATTGTAATTACTTCGCCACTACTGGCCTATTTATTGCCTTACCTCCTTTCTTCATTTGCACACACTGTACACAGAGTTTTCTATTGTGTTATTGACTGTACGATTGTTTATCTCATGTGTAACTCTGTGTTGGTTTTGTCACACTGACTTGCTTTATCTTGGCCAGGTCACAGTTGTAAATGAGAACTTGTTCTCAACTGGCCACCTGGTTAAATAAAGTTGAAATAAAATAAATAAAATAAAATTTGGGACAGAGCCCGAGCATTTGAATATATTAAGAAAGTCCATTATCACACTTTGCACCAACCTTCATCCCCCAAAAAGTGTCACGTTATATCAGTGTAACAAATGCCACATTTACTAAGCAGCCAGCAGAGAGAAACCCAGGCTGGCGGCTCACTCTCCCAGAGCTCGCTTTCCCTCCATCTGGGGTGACAAATCTGCTTAATAAAAGTCGTCCCGTTTTAGGGGCCAAACTGAATCAGCGCAAATCAGACCGGTGTTCTGTTTGTCAAACTCTCTCCTTCATTTTGCTCTTGATTAATGAGACGAACAGCAGCAATGGAGATCGTGTGTGTGGTGGCCCTTTTCAATGATCAACCACTGGTCTTAGGAGATGGATTATGAACACCTCTCTCAAATGACACCCTATTCCCTATGGGTCCTGGTCAAAAGTAGTGCACTATATAGGAAATGGGGTGCAATTTGGGATGCAGACAATGAGTTCCGTCCTCTTTAATTGATAGAGATGGAGCCATTACATTTACATTTTAGTCATTTAGCAGACACTCTTATCCAGAGCGACTTACAGTAGTGAATGGATACATTTCATACATTTTTTTTTCTCCGTACTGGTCCCCCGTGGGAAACGAACCCACAACCCTGGTGTTGCAAACACCATGCTCTACCAACTGAGCTACACGGGACTACATGATGTATGAATAACTCTAGGGTGGTTAGTGTTAGTTGCGGCGGCTCACCACACTGAGGCAACCGACCAACCTACCATGACGGGGAGGTGAAGAGGAACCTCAATCCAGATCGAAGAGGTTTAAAAAAATTGCTTTGACACGCAGCTAGGCAAGAAATACAGTGGGGCAGTCTTCAGCACACACAGAGACAGAGCAATCAGTCTCCCTTAATCTCCACACACACCCACTATGATGTCATTTCCCCTGCCTGAAATCGCACAACAGTAGGCTACAGTAGCACCCACCTTTGTTTGACATGGTAGCCACTAAACCATACAACAGGACGCTGAACAGGAAAGTTCCCAGGGCATAAGACTGGAGACTGGAATGAAGTGGAAATCCAGTCATGATGTGGCCAGTCTATCAAGGACTGAGCGAGGAGTTGGTTAAAATGTAGGCTAATGCAATGTAAAATTTTTGTAGCAACAAACTAAGTTACATTTGTAGCAAACTTTACATCCAACAAGCATTGAATGTATCATTCACTCAATGAAAGTAAAGTATAACAATATATCATCATAAAATCTTTTCAAATGACTGACCAACATACCCATGAGAGTCATAATAAACCAAACTGTGTTGAATCACATAGCTAGCTGTAAGTGAATCTAAAGGACATTTTGATCATAACTGTAAACCACGTCAACCATAGAAAAAAGTAGCAACATGGTGGTGGTGGTTAAACGGTCATTGCTATCCGGGCTCCTTGGGACGTCCCTAACCCCATTGAAGTTGATATTTCTAATGGTTAGGGTTATGATTAGGGTATATATGTCCCAAGAAATCCGGATAGCACTGAGCTAGGCATGCAGATGAATAGAAACCTGAATAGAAACTTCAGCAATGTAACAGATTGATTGGCTTATATTGTAGATTATGCGGAATAACCGTTCATTATTTTCAAGTCTCTGTCCAACCAGGTTAATTTTGCGTTCTCAAAGGATTTCAATATACATTCTCGGGAGGGACATTAGATGCCTTGTGCTGGTAGTCTATTCACGAGGACGTTTTGATCAAATAATATGAAATGTAGGCGAATGTCGGTGTGTAATTACAGCGAGATGCAAGATATACTATATTCACTTGTTTTTTAGGCTTAGGCTATTTTTGAGTCTCAAGTTCAGCCTCTGATTTAAAATTGCTAAGGCCGTGCTGTCAACTTTGGCTGCTTCACGAAGACGCGGAAAAGACACGCAGGCGTTTGCAGGTTTAATACAAAATAAAATAAAAATACATGTAATTAAAACATTAGGCTCATCGGTGTCTCTGTATATAATTCACAAACAACTTACCAAGAAGACGAATGTGTACATTTTCAGCTCTCTCATCCGACTCCCGTAGCGGTTCCAAGAAGCCATGATGCCGTTGCCACGTCTGGATACGCACGCGCAATCGGCTTTCCACGGATTCTTGAGCAGCCCGCAAAGCTGCTTAGGAAATGTAGTTTTGGAGGATATAGTTGGCATTGCAGGCATTGATTGCAGGCAGGTTGACGTTAACCCTTACCTTAACCATTCTGGAGTTAATGCCTAACCTTTAGATGTCTAAGTTAATGCCTAAACATAACTTTAACCTTAAATATTCTGAGTTAATGTCTAAATTAAATTAAGCACCAGCTGTCAGAGCAGCTGACAGATCACTGCACCTGAACATAGCTCATCTGTAAATAGCCCATCCAATCTACCTCATCCCCATACTGTATTTATTTATTTATTTATCTTGCTCCTTTGCACCCCAGTATCTCAACTTGCACATTCATCTTCTGCACATCTACCATTCCAGTGTTTAATTGCTATATTGCAATTAATTTGCCACCATGGCCTATTTATTGCCTTATCTCTCTTATCCTACCTCATTTGAACATGCTGTATATAGATTTTTCTACTGTATTATTGATTGTATGATTGTTTATTCCATGTGTAACTCTGTGTTGTATGCGTCGAACTGCTTTGCTTTATCTTGGCCAGGTCGTAGTTGCAAATGAGAACTTGTTCTCAACTAGCCTACCTGGTTAAATAAAGGTAACCATAGACACTTCAGAATTAGACTTTTGAGAAACATGGATGAACGTCTAATTCTGACATGAGACTGTGAGAGCTAGTTGCAGCATGCACCTCTCATCACATTGTAGTACAGTGTCTATTTAAATGCAATGTTGCTAGGGCCTATGTTATTTATTTGCAAATACATAGGAACATCACCCAATCAAAGATCCACATCTGGAAAGCCAGTTTGATAAGGAGGTGTCATGAACTGCTCTCAACCTGTGCCAGTGGCGGGAATGGCCAGTCACACCACTCTGAACTAGTCAAACTTAAAATCAGAAATTAACTTCTACATCACATCACCAGATAATAATGAAATAAGTCATGTCAATGAAGTTTATTATAAGGCTATAGAACAGTGGGGCAATACCTCACAAGCCCTTACTCAATACTCCAAGTACTTTACGCGCTTGTTTAAAAAAAATGCAAATTCTCTCTTGTACACCCCTCTCAGTTGGAGTTGCGATGGTCCTTGTACTAGCATCCAATTCACAGAGAGAACGCAGTAACCAGCGCAGGTCGTTCTGTGAGCGACACACATCGAAGAGAGGAGATACACTTCCAATGAGGTAGCCTGACGAATCAAGTTGAGCCCTCGAGTTTTGCGTGACATTTCGAACAAGTTGGAAAAAACATCAAAGGTAAGAATACAATTTAATTGATCTATTGGACGGTTCAATTGCATCCCTTGGTTGTATTTAAATATTTGCAGATAGCTCTACTGAATCGACTACAATTTACAATAGTAATTATATTTATATGTAACTTTTAAAAGGAAATATAGAAATCACTTTCTAATCTTTAGCCTTTTATTCTGGAGTGAGTATCCTGTCCAAAAATGGTAATAGTTATAGATAAGGCATAAAACACATATTTGGTCAATTTATAAGGGATAGAATAGCCTATATTGAGCACCGTTTTCCCATTTCCCATTTTACATCTAAACCATTTAGCATAAGATTCATTTGAAGTTTCAGTTCACAAATGTTATTACTTAGATATATGAGTATTTCTGGGTGGCTCTTATTTTGTCCATTTTACCATACCTTGAATAGAGGGCTCTGTTGGCGTCGTAGTTTGTTCCATAATATCGCATATTTATTCAGAGCAGTTAGCGGTTCTTTTATACCGCTTCAGCTTTACTTTCTAATCACGTTCCAGCCGAGGATCAGAGGCATTTCTGGGGCTGCAGGAACCTACCGCCACATTTCCACTGTTACAAACTTACTTGTGTTGTGCTGTCCGTAATCAGGACCCGTGGAGTGAGGTTAGTTAGACAGATGTAGTTCCCACATAGTAGGCTACTGTCCAGATCAGCTTTTTATTTGTCTTTTTCTTTATATTCTCTTTTGTCCTGCGATTAGACATGTCTGTTTCTTAAACAACTTAGAATAGTGGTGTCATAAAATAACATTGAAATGACTCATGCCGCTTGGAGAATAGACCTTGCACTGGTTGTCCCATTTTCTTTCGTCTTGCGCAACGGTTATTGTAGGTGCCAGGTTGAATGTGGATGATAATATTCAATATTTATTTCTACTGTCATCCCGCTGACACCAGGTTGAATATCAGTTTTACAGCTTACAGATTTTGCTGTAAAGCTGAGATAATAGTAGTCGTTTTCTCATAGAGAACATTAAATAAAAAGCGACCGCGAATTAGCATCCCCTTATTCCCTTATTGCTACATGATGTGAAGTTGATTCATTATTAGGATGTCGAAATTATGAACAATAAACGAATACAATCAAAGGCCGAGTTATGAATAGCATTGATTCTGGTGGTAGGTGAAGTCTCTCTCCCCTTTACGCATCTCAGACACTTCTATTCTGTAAACCATGTTCACCCTGCGGCCACATTGCGTAGAATAACATATAATTACTTCAGTTATTACAACACAACTCAACAGAGAAACGGTAAATAATCAAGACTAAGCTGAAACACCAACATATTCCATTATCAAGTTCAGGGCTCATTTCAAAATTGAATTGTACATTTTTAGAGAGCGATAGAGGGCAGTGTTCAGCGACGCTGCACAGCTGTAGAACCTACAGGCAGGTGAGAGAGAAAGAGAGAGAATACTAAAATACTTTACCAACTGCATTAGCCTGTCATATTTTCTTATGCTATTATATTTATATAATATATATATCACTTATTCCTTGGGCCTGAAATACTGTCGCGAAAAAAAGTTGTTTTGTTGGGCTATAGAGTGAGAACAATGAGAGGCTATCTGACAGCACCGAAATCCGAGGTTTATCGTTTACTCCCCGCCGGTTTGTCTATGCAACCTCTGCCAACACATCTGTTTCTCTAAATGGATTGCAGCTGCACTGTTGAATGTTGTTCAAGATATCTGCATGTCAAATATATTTCAGCCCGTGAGCAGTTAGTTTATCAGTAGTCGGTCGGTACTCAGAAGTCTGACATAAAATTACATTGATTGTAATTAGATATACTTGTTCAGTAGGCCCATAGCAACCAATTAGTTGCTATATGACTCCAAGCTCATGATGACTGTTTAAATTGGGTTTGTTTTCCCACAATTGTAGCATGGTGTTTACGCACATCCGTGTCTGCAGTCCACTGGTACCGGGCTTGGAATGCGCATGGTTGTATGGCGTTTATTATTACGGTATTATTATTGACTTATTACTTTCGTGTTTATATTATACCCTTGGATACTCACTTTCCCTGTCATTTTTTCATTATAGTCTACCTCAAGCACATGAATGTTGAGAATTTGTTTCTATCTTACACAGTCCTCTCGTCAACTTTTGTATAGACCGTGTGTCAGTAACATTACAAAGGGATTTTCCAGCCATTCACAATAGCATTGGGAAACAATCACTGCATCGGGGAACTAATGGGAAGCATACTGCTCTGCTGACAGCTTCTTTGTCAGTCCCACAGTGTTGCACGTGACATAACACTGCCTACTCTATGATTGCTCACATTGCTTTTTTTCTGATATGATTCTATCTAATCCTTGTTATTCAAACCTGGATATGTTCACTGTGTCTTCCACCTGACACTCCTGTAATGAGACCAGGGTGATGTTTCCAGTCTCCAGTTGGCCCTGAGAAAACAAATATTCTAATTTGATGTGCACACCAAATGGCACGCTGTTGCACTTATAGTGCATTATATTTGACCAAATCTGGTCAAAAGTAGTGCACTATGAAGGGAATAGGTTGCCATTTGGGATGGAAGCTTGTTGGGATGGAAACTTGTTCAGCGTCTTTATAACACCATGCCCTGAACAAATGTGCTGCCTACTCAATTAATATTCATACAAACCCCTACACAGACGGACATTAATTCAAGTGCTGTCTTAGGTTCCTGAGTCCGTCCTTTCAAATATAAAAAAGGTTTTCATCTTTGATGAACTTATGAGTGCCCTTGACAGTTCTTGGTTGGTGGGGGTACTGAACAAAGATTCTCTTTGAGACTAATACACACCAAAGCTTTGTGGACAGATGACTATAGTGGTGGTCTGTGTAACCATGGCGTCCACATATCTATCATTATATAGGGGGGAAGGGCGAAGTCAAAAGGCATCTGATATCAGCATAAATGATTTATGTTCATTAATAAGTCTGATGGGTGTAATAATGAGTCGATGGCCCTGATCAAAGTTTTAAGAGTGCATATTTATTAAGGCCTTGATATATGGATTATTTCTGACGTCGGTGGTCAGCGCATCAAATGAGAGGGAACAACTGTGATAAAAGTTTACTGCAGACAGATCGAGGAACTTGATCTGACCAACCGGCCGTCTGTAGATATTAGGCCTACCAGGATAGGAAAAAAGGACACCGTGGATGCGTCCGAAATGGCACCCTATTCCCTATTTAGTTCATTACTTTTGACCAGAGCCTATGCGTCTAAAATAGCACCCTATTCCCTATATAGTGCGCTACTTTTGACCAGAGCCCTATATCAGACAGTCCATGCTCAATATAATCCTGACCTCTGGATGGTGGAGAAGAGAGAGTGCGTATGTCAGAGCCAGAGGAGATAACAGAGACTATACAGTGCAGTTTCTGGTCTGGTGTTCTGTACTTGAAGAGAGGTACGGTGCACGCAGGGGTGCTTTAAAAGCGTTCAGAGACTTCCTCTGTTACTCCTATCACCTTTAGCACCGTTTCATATGCATGCAACCACTTTATCTACAGCTGCCAGCTAATGTTGATGTGAGAATGTGATACAAAAAAAATGTTGGGCCCACAATTTAATGACATTGATTGAACTACATTCATAGGGTCTCCACATAATAATGTTATGCCAGTGTTATTTTTCTCAAATCATTACTGAATAGTCAAACATTGGCATTCTAGAGGCCTCCTGCTGCTATACAGACAGATTCATAATAAGATTGCCCCTGAGTTGTTCTGTCAGCAATGAATCTTGACAATAATAAGCAGAGCTAGATAACACCTCAACTATTGACCTGTCACTTGGCACAAGAGAAGTTGTTTACATATTCTACGCTTTTACACTGGTGGAATTCTGAGTGAGGGACACCACTGCTTTCAAAGCAACCTGCCAATGCCATGCTTTGACTTAAAGATGCCCTCAGAACTGCTGTCAGGCTGTCTGGATGTGATGTACCTCCTTCCCTTTCGAGTCTGTGGAGTTTGGTTTTGCATGTTGATCTTTGTTCAGGGCTGTGGACCATTGGAGGCAAAGTGAAAGGACAGTGATCTATCCTTTAAAAGTTGGACTCAGTTCATGTGGTAATTGGGTTGGTGCTCACCAGAAAACCCAGACTATGTAGCTCCCCACATGGCTTTTCAGAGAAAACATCTCTCTGGTGTGTTTGGTGGTATTAGTGTTGGATCCAAAAATGTGTGTGTGCGTGTGTGTCAAATCAAATCAAATCAAATGTATTTGTCACATACACATGGTTAGCAGATGTTAATGCGAGTGTAGCGAAATGCTTGTGCTTCTAGTTCCGACCATGCAGTAATATTCCGACCATGTGTGTGTGTCTGTGTGTGTGTGTGTGTGTGTGTGTGTGTGTGTGTGTGTGTGTGTGTGTGTGTGTGTGTGTGTGTGTGTGTGTGTGTGTGTGTGTGTGTGTGTGTGTGTGTGTGTGTGTGTGTGTGTGTGTGTGTGCGTGCATGCGTGTGAGCGTGCATGAACACAAACAGTCAAGTAAATACATTGGAATAATAGCTGGAGGCACATTGACTTGTGAAGTCCCCTCCTTCATCTTGCTATCTATCTGGAGATAGCTGTTTGTTTGTCACCTGGTGTTGATGATAGGTTCCCTCCCTGATGGGGATTGTCATGGGGCTAATTTAGGGTGAGAAGGACAGGTTAGTGTCCCCGACTCCTTGTGCTCTCAGCTCTCTCTGCCTCAAAGCCATCTCTCTTTCTCTCTCTCTCTCTCTCTCTCTCTCTCTCTCTCTCTCTCTCTCTCTCTGTCTCTCTCTCGCTCTCTCTGTCTCCCCCTCTCCCTCTCTCTCTCTCTCTCTCTCTCTCTCTCTCTCTCTCTCTCGCTCCCTCTCTCTCTCTCTCTCTCTCTGCTCTCTCTCTCTCTGTCTCTCTCTCTCTCTCCCTCTCTCTCTCTCTTTCTCTTCCTCTGCCTCTCTGTCTGAAAACACCATCTATTTCCCCTGCTGCCAGTTGACAGGAATAATACTGGTGCCGTTGTGGACAGCCGAGCAGAGCCCTAGATCTTTCATGTGATGGGGAAAGCAAACATAATGGAAAGGTCCTATTTAACAGAGTGATAGCTGGGACCTGTTGCCTGTTTGATTCATTATTTCACTTGCCATTAAGGAGGTAAAAATAAAGGCTTCGGAGCTCCTGTTCTAGGATAGCTCAGACTATTGTGTTTTTGTCACGTTGCCAGCAAAATACAGGGTACATTTCAGTCAATTACTTTTTTTAGGTTTCATGGGAATAAGGAAGTGAGGGTAGAGTGTTGAGTGGATGAAAAATGATTGTTAACACAAGACAATATATATTAGAGAGCAAAGGAATAGCCTGCATAGCGTTTCTCTCTGGGTGGGGAGGTTGCTCGCACAGAGTGAATGGATGTGAATGAATTATTCTATGAAATCTGTCTGGACTCTGACTGGACCCATTCAATCTCTCAGGACCTATGGTGGTCATTGTGTTTAAATACTGTGTGCTTGGTGTGTTTGTCTCTGTGTGTGTCCCAAATGTCACCCTATTCCCTATACAGTGCAGTCATTTTAACCAGGGCAAATATAGTTCACTATATAGGGAATAGGGCTCCATTTGAGACACATCCCTAGTGTGTAACCTGGTCTCTGTGGTTCGCTGCACCAGCCAGCACCACCAGCCTGTGAAATCCGATATGGTCGCTACTATCTACAACCGCTAATTAATGCTTGATGCGAGTGAACAGGCTCACTTTGTCTTATTGTTGTTGTTATTGTTATTTTTCTCCTCCTCCTCTCCTTATTGTTGTTGTTCTTGTTGTTATTTTCTTCCTCCTCCTCTCCTTATTGTTGTTGTTCTTGTTGTTATTTTCTTCCTCCTCCTCTCCTTATTGTTGTTGTTGTTGTTATTTTCTTCCTCCTCCTCTCCTTATTGTTGTTGTTCTTGTTGTTATTTTCTTCCTCCTCCTCTCCTTATTGTTGTTGTTCTTGTTGTTATTTTCTTCCTCCTCCTCTCCTTATTGTTGTTGTTCTTGTTGTTATTTTCTTCCTCCTCCTCTCCTTATTGTTGTTGTTATTGTTATTTTTCTCCTCCTCCTCTCCTTATTGTTGTTGTTCTTGTTGTTATTTTCTTCCTCCTCCTCTCCTTATTGTTGTTGTTCTTGTTGTTATTTTCTTCCTCCTCCTCTCCTTATTGTTGTTGTTCTTGTTGTTATTTTCTTCCTCCTCTCCTTATTGTTGTTGTTCTTGTTGTTATTTTCTTCCTCCTCCTCTCCTTATTGTTGTTGTTCTTGTTGTTATTTTCTTCCTCCTCCTCTCCTTATTGTTGTTGTTCTTGTTGTTATTTTCTTCCTCCTCCTCTCCTTATTGTTGTTGTTCTTGTTGTTATTTTCTTCCTCCTCCTCTCCTTATTGTTGTTGTTCTTGTTGTTATTTTCCTCCTCCTCCTCTCCTTATTGTTGTTGTTCTTGTTGTTATTTTCTTCCTCCTCCTCTCCTTATTGTTGTTGTTCTTGTTGTTATTTTCTTCCTCCTCCCCTCCTTATTGTTGTTGTTCTTGTTGTTATTTTTCTCCTCCTCCTCTCCTTATTGTTGTTGTTCTTGTTGTTATTTTCTTCCTCCTCCTCTCCTTATTGTTGTTGTTCTTGTTGTTATTTTCTTCCTCCTCCTCTCCTTATTGTTGTTGTTCTTGGAGAAGGAAGAGAAGACAATGGCTACTTAAAGTCTGGAAGTAAAACATTTATATTTTTAAGTCCTGAAATTCAGTTGAATGATAGTCTGGTCAACAATTTATAACACACACACACACACACACACACACACACACACACACACACACACACACACACACACACACACACACACACACACACACACACACACACACACACGTCTGTTTGTTTAGGTTTGTTTATAGTCTTGAAGGTACACTATAGTGTATGTATGCCATCCAAACATCAACTGATCATATATATTATGTATTGATGATATGCTTTTGTTGTTGGACAACTCTCTATGAATTCTCTCAGCTTTTGTTATTACATTTCTGACCATCACCCCCCCCCCCCCGCTGTTAAAGGAGGGCCAGCTGTAGTTGTATGTGAGGCGGACGTGAAGGCTTTTCTGTCCCATCGCTCACAGCTCTGTCCAGCCCAACAAGGCCTCAATGAGGAGCAGAAAGAAAGAGGGGTGAGGCAGGAAACACTCCCACAGTTGATTTGGCCATTGTGGGGGAGGAACACTTTTCCCATTGATGCCGTGGATACATATTGAAATGGTGAACCCCCCCCCCCAAAGCTTTAGGAAGGGGCTCTTTGAGAGCAACAGGCGACCCAGAGGACTGTGGTAGGAGATGGGTGTTAGAGGCTTTGTGGTGATGGTGGAAACATTGTCCCTGCTCCAGTGATTTAATACCCCTGTATTCAAGAAGGAGCTCTTTCTGACTGTCCCTGTGTGTGACGAGCTGTGTGTGCGTGTAGGCCTCTGAGGCTGTCTCTCTCCTCTCCATAGCCCCTTTGAGGTTTCAGTCTTGAGGCCTTTAGCCCAGGGTCAATGTCTCGTAGGAACAGGTCCTTTGTGAAAGTGGAAATGCACTCTCACTCAATACAAATCCTATTCCTTTCCTTTTAGACTTGCCATAGGTAAAGAAGCCTCTAACAGTGAATAGCTGTCGGTTTGGTTGGGAAGGTATATTACTGGAGACTTGAGAAGTAAACTACCAGAATTTGTGTCTTTCAAGGATTTTATGTAATCTATCACAAGACATCTAGTGGCCGGATTTTCTGTTACTTACAAAAAGGACCTTAGATTCCGGTAACTTTGGTAAATTACGAGTAGCTTTGCAACCCTTGTTGTAGGATCTGGTTTCTCAGCTTCTATATTTTGTGGAAGAGGGAGCATATACTATCCTTATCTGATTGTCATTTACTGTCGCTGGTAAGAAGAAGCTGTTTTGCCCTCTTCCTTTTCTCAGTCCAATAACACAGGGTTTGTAAACAGAGCCATAGCCACGGGAAGTAGGGGTGCTGAGGGTGCTGCAGCACCCACTAAAAAATTAACATAAAAAAATACATAACATTTTTTTCTCACAAAAGTAGTGCATTCGGCCTTTACTAGTCCTTTACTAGTCCTTTTCTAGTCCTTTATTAGTGGACTGGTATAGAGGTCTGTAGCGTGGGATTTTTTAGCAACTTAGCTTTGGCAAAAAAGTTAGTTGTATAATTAAGAGAAGTATTTAGCGGGATTCAGTAGTTGGAATTGTAAGAGTTCCATTGCCCTTGCCCTTGCTCTGTGATTGTAATTCTAATGGAATCCAGAAAGAACAAAACCCTGTCCTCAAACATTTACATCAAAAGGTGAAGAGTTATGGGCAAAGACACAAAACATCCACATCAAATTACATATTTTTGTTGATCAAATAACATGGAAAACAACCACTTTTTGTGCAGTATTAAATTACCATCCTTACAAACCTCTTAATGTAAATGTACATTAGTGTATTGTACATAGGCTGGTAATCTAGGTTTGTACCTGTAGACTTTCCATCACCATGAAGAAAACAATGACCAATACAGTAATTGAGTACATTGAGATATCAAGTGCTTTGTGATGATGTGATGATGTGGCTCAGTTGGAGGAGCATGGCGCTTACAACACTAGGGTTGTGGGTTTGATTCCCACAGGGGACTACTGCAAGTTGCTCTGGATAAGAATGTCTACTAAAATGTAAAAGGAATGAATAGACCATTTCAGTTCACACATAGAAATACAGTGCATTTGGAATGTATTCAGACCTCTGGACTTTTTCCACATTTTGTTACGTTACAGCCTTATTCTAAAATCGATTAAATAAAAATATTAATCAATCTACACACAATACCCCATAATGACAATGCAAAAACAGGTTTTTATAAATGTTAGCACATTTATTACAAATAAAAAACAGAAATACCTTATTTACATAACTATTCAGACCCTTCGCTATGAGACTCGAAATTGAGCTCATGTGCATCCCGTTTCCATGGATCATCCTTGAGATGTTTATACAACTCGATTGGAGTCCACCTATGATAAATTAAATTGATTGGACATGATTTGGAAAGGCACACACCTGTCTATAAGGTCCCACAGTTGCATGTCAGAGCAAAAACCAAACCATGTGGTCGAAGGAATTGTCTGTAGAGCTCCGAGACAGGATTGTGTTGAGGCACAGAACTGGGGGAGGGTACCAAAAATTGTCTGCAGCATTGAAGGTCCCCACGAACACAGTGGACTCCATCATTGTTTGTTAAATTGAAGAAGTTTGGAAACACCAAGACTCTTCCTAGAGCTGGCCGCCCGGCCAAACTGAGCAATCGGGGAAGAAGGATCTTGGTCAGGGAGGTGACCAAGAACCTGAGGGTCACTCTGACAGAGCTCCAGAGTTCCTCTGTGGAGATGGGAGAACCTTCCAGAAGAACAATCAGGCTTTTACAGTAGAGTGGCCTGACTGTCACGTTGTATAATGATAGGAGACAGGCGTAGGAATACGAAAATATTTTGTTTTATTTCTCTACCCAAAATAGCGTATGTCATGAACATGACGGGGACGAAGTCCAAAACAAACACGTATATATATATATATATATATATATATATATATATATATATATATATATATAAAACACAGGGCTGTAACCCAAACAAAGAGCGAGGTGGAAACCTCTAATAAATACACGGGACGAGACCCGTAATAACAATACACGGGACGAGACCCGTAATAACAAGTGCACACTAACACGGTAACACACAAGCCGATACAACAGAGCACAGGTCCTCACAAGACCAATGTACATGGAACAATAATCAACAAGGACAATGGGGAACAGAGGGCACATATATACCCATACTAATCAAGGGGAAATGGGAACCAGGTGTGCGTAATGAGACAAGACAGTCCGGGGTTGGTGGTAATGATCCAGTTCAGTGACGCCTAGAAGGCCAGTGATGTAGGCCTCCGGAGCTGGTGAACGGAATGAGCAACAGTGCCAGGGGAATCCATGACACCAACGAAAGCCACTCCTCAGTAAAAGGCACAATGACAGCCCGCTTGGAGTTTGCCAAAAGGCACCTAAAGAACTCTCAGACCATGAGAAACAAGATACTCTGGTTTGTTGAAACCAAGATTGAAATCTTTGGCCTGAATGCCAAGCGTTACATCTGGAGGAAACATGGCACCATCCCTATGGTGAAGCATGTTGTTGGCAGCATCATGCTGTGGGGATGTTTTTCAGTGGCAGGGACTGGGAGACTAGTCAGGATCGAGGGAAAGATGAATGGAGAAAAGTACAGAGAGATCCTTGATAAAAAACCTGCTCCAGAAGACCTCCGACTGGGGCGAAGGTTCACCTTCCAACAGGACAACGACCCTACAGTAACCACACAGCCAAGACAACGCAGGAGTGGTTTTGGGACAAGTCTCTGAATGTCCTTGAGTGGCCCAGCCAGAACCCGATCGAACATCTCTGGGGAGACCTGAAAATAGTTGTGCAGCGATGCTCCCCATCCAACCTGACAGAGTTTGAGAGGATCTTTAGAGAAGAATTGGAGAAACTCCCCAAATACAGGTTTGCCAAGCTTTTAGCGTCATACCCATAAAGACTTGAGGCTGTAATCGCTGCCGAAGGTACTTCAACAAAGGGATAATATATAGATAATTATCAGACTCAAGTTACTCATGCTGGTAAACAATCAAGTGCACTGGGTCTTTACTAGTCCTGTATTAGCAGATCAATAGACGTCTGTAGCATCGGTGCTAGCAAATCGCAGCACTCCCACCCCCAAACTACTTCCCGCGTCTATGAACAGAGCCGTTAGCTACAGCCACTCCACACTTAATCACTGATTTGTCCATTAACTGTCTGTGATTAGCTGTTTCCAGTGGGACATTTAATAGTCTCATTAGTGTTAGCGCTGACTGTCATGTAGTCCTCACGGTTGCCTAGCTAGAGAGCAGCCTGTGTGTGTGTCTGTGTGTGGCTTGATAGAGCAGCCAGAGCCAGTGACATGTGATGGCTAATTTAGCCCAGTAACATCATTTCTCCTGGTCAGAAGCTCTTCAACGCAATCAAATAATTAACAGTAAGAAGTATGTGTGCCAAATGGCACCATATTCCCTACATAGTGCACTATTTTTGACCGGATCCCTATGGCCTACTTGTCAAAAGTAGTGCGCTATGTAGGGATTATGGTGCCATTTGGCAGGCATCCTAAGCATCCATCCTCTTCCCTCCAGCATCTTCTGTTCTTCCCTCCCTCTTCCGTCTTTATGTTCTCATGTGCATAGCGCTGTATCTCATCATCACATTGAAATAGACCGTCTTAAAAGTGGCTGAGAGTCACACTGTGGGCCTAATGATATTGCTCAGCTAAATGTGATGGGAGAATCACATATTCAGTTTGGTGTTGATTAGAAACGTTACATAAGGCCAGGTTAAATTCATCTTTGAGCTGCAGGCAGATTGAGCTGCAGGCAGAATCAGAGTTTGACATTGAAACCATGGATAAATGTACCACCTTGGGGTTGAGTGACAGTTATGGCAGTTGTGAAACTTGGATGGATGGACAACTGGTCCCTAGGGGGTGCTGTGTTTGGGTCCCATCCTTGTGTCTTTGCTTTTGATGGATCAATTTGTGGCATTGATCATCTGTTTGTTTGTTAGATTGGTTGTTTGGTTGCCTGGCTACCCAAACTCCTTGCTCCGGCCAAACGCTACGCCACGCTCACGGATGTTACTTTCTTCTCCGCAATGAGTCTGGAGTATCTACCAAATGATTTGTAGAACGCAAAACATTCTAACCGTTCTGATTGGTCCCAGAAACCGATGAGTTGGGTCAGAGCCAGAACACACGTGGGTAAAGTGGCGTTTTGAAAATTCATCATTGACTTTGATACACTGATTGGTTAGAGATGATCCAATCGCTGATGACTTTGTTTTGTACAACATCCCTCATTTTGACATCACCACAAATGACTTCAACGATGGCAGTCTCAGACTGAGGTATGTAGCGAACACAGAGTTTTCAGTTTGAGTCATCAGGCAAGTTGTTTGATAGTTTGCAGGTCTGTTATTGGGAATATGTCCCTGGCGAATTGAAGGTGTGTGTATGCAACAGCATTTTAATCAATGCAAAAATATTCAATTAAAGTGCATGTTAATCAAAAGCAGCAGTGGTTTGTGGGTAAAATCACTGCAGAAGCCAAGCCAGGGGAAAAAAGCCATATTACAACCTATGTGTTGTGATAATTGCGTTATTTGCTCTTTAATAACCTGTTAGTTCATATGCCTTGACACCGTGATATATAGGCCTAAAGGCAGAAACAATAAGACACAGTGGCAGAATAAATTCAACCACACCTTTGTTTCATCATAAAACCAGAGAGCAAGATCTGTCCGGTGAAGTCCACAAAATATATTGCATGTAACAAACAGTTACATAACCTACAGCACGGTCAAGGAAGTTAATGTTTCTGACATTTTCGGACTACTAAACAACTATTGATTAGACTAAGCACCTACAGTATGCTTAGTCTAATACAGTGACAACTAAAAAATACCAATAACAATTTAGTCCGATCAACATAAGCTAAATACAGTATGATGTGGCTGTCCAAGCTACTGATTTCTCTCTCTCTCTCTCTCTCTGTGTGTGTGTGTGTGTGTGTGCATGCAAGCAGAAAACACAGGTTGACTCCCCCTACTTGTAGAGAAACGCCAATGCCATCCTCCTCTTTCATGTTCATGCATGCCTAAACGGACTATGACTCTGTCATACAGTACACACTTTTAGTTGTTGTTGTCCTAGGCCACCTGGCTAAAATGCTTGCTCGCTAGCCTAACTTCCTTTCATGGGCAATGACACCCCAGGCCAAGTAGTTAACATTAGCCAGCCAACTACATGTAGCTAGCTACATGTTGAACTTCCATCCTCTCCAGGGGCACAATGTATGAATGTATGGTTGGCTCAGAATCGCCATTATAATCATTGGCCAGTACAAAGATTTAAGTAAAACCACAAGTCCAAATCACTATCTCCATCCATGGCTAATTTAGGAAAGGGTGGATTTTAGCTAGCTAGCTAGCAACCGGAGGACAACGACACAACAAGTTACAATAATTCAAGTTTTCGGTCAATTACATTTGGCTTCTAATGTGATGTGATTGGTTAGAAGCCAAATCCAAACTGGCTTTCCATGACACATTTTTTAAGGTGTGCCATGACCATTCACAACTGAGCTCACTCAGTTTAGCTCAACGCTGATTGGCTATTATTATTTTAAGTAATAATAATAAAGGGAGGTCAAATGCTCACTGGCTTCCCTTGCATTCAATGCTATGGGTGGCAACAATGTCATACTCTTTTTGACAGCATAGATGGGCTACACATACAGAGACAGAGGGGCATGGATTCTTTCTCTGGTGAGATAGATTCAGCCTCTTATGAATTGAAGGAAATGTATGAAACACAGAGAGATGACAGAAACATTATTTTGTATGTTATTTTCTTGGCATCCATGATCAAAAGCCATTTTTCTGACCTGATGAATCTGTTCTCATCTTGAAAGGTTTCCATTATGTTGTGTAGACTAATAAGACCTTGTAGTGGGTTGATAGCGATTGTCAGGTATATCATAAAAAAATTATGAATCATTCAATTTGGATTCATTTGTTTTTTAAACAAACCTTGTAACACATTTTAGTCAAAGCTTTCAACATGTTTATTTAATGTCTTCTGTAATCTCTTTTTTGTTTGAAATTTCAAAGCAATTGTTTTCATTCAAGTCAACAACTAAGCTTTTTTTCTCCGCATCCTTCACTTTCCCTTTATGTCTCCGTGTCATCCTTCACTTTCCCTTTATGTCTCTGTGTCATCCTTCACTTTCCCTTTATGTCTCCGTGTCATCCTTCACTTTCCCTTTATGTCTCTGTGTCATCCTTCACTTTCCCTTTATGTCTCTGTGTCATCCTTCACTTTCCCTTTATGTCTCCGTGTCATCCTTCACTTTCCCTTTATGTCTCCGTGTCATCCTTCACTTTCCCTTTATGTCTCCGTGTCATCCTTCACTTTCCCTTTATGTCTCCGTGTCATCCTTCACTTTCCCTTTGTCTCTGTGTCATCCTTCACTTTCCCTTTATGTCTCCGTGTCATCCTTCACTTTCCCTTTATGTCTCTGTGTCATCCTTCACTTTCCCTTTATGTCTCTGTGTCATCCTTCACTTTCCCTTTATGTCTCTGGCTAATGTGTGACACAATCTCTTCTCACTATCTGTGGACCCCTACAGTAATTGGGGGACCCTGATATTGAATTGTCATAGAAATGGAAAAGGGTCCAATAACCTATAGAGTTCACGTAGCCTACGCACACTTGTCTGGGGTGTATTTCACATTTCAGAGACCATGGTCATGTGAGCCCTCTTGCTGTGAAATGGGATATTCGTTATGGTTCTGCCCTAAGGGCCCTGCCATAGGAATGCACTATAAAGAGGATAGGATGGAATTTGGGCCTAATACAGATGAACCAACTACACTCAGCAGCCAGATGTTGAGGGGAATTATTCTCTTGTCTCTTGATGACCTTATGTTTGGCAGTTGAGAGGAATCCATTGGTCTGATGCCAAAATACCCAAGTTATCCTCCACGCTTGCTGAAGAGTTTCTATTCATGTCCCCTACAGTAAGACCCCAGAGTCTCTTATCAGGGCTCGGTGTATCTAGACACCAAGCAGTGCTCTGGCTATGGCGAGCGGATGTACAGATGTAGGATCTTAATTTGAGCCAGTTTATTACAGCAGGAAAATGATCCTGCAGCAACAGGAAATGTGAATTATTATGTGAATTATGATTAAAGGAAATATTTGTAGGGGTTGATACAAATCTGAAATGTGAAAATGGAAATGACAAACTTTAGAAACCTTTTTAAACCTCAAATACACTACAAGTTTAAAATGTCCTGCATTGCAGGAAAGTTATCCTGCAACAGGGTGATCAGATTAAGATCCTACATCTGTATCGCGGGTACAGTGACAGTTCAGTGGCCAGACACAATGGGTGACATTTCCACAGCACAAAACACAGAGGAACGCTATTGTCCTTTTTCAGACCAGACAGTATCAGTTCAAATCCACAGCACAGACTCAGCACTGCATGGAACTTTAAAATCTGTTTTGACGCTAGCCCTGCTTTTTCTGCATTTTCAAAACAGGGACGTAGTTAGTGTGTTTCATGGCTTGTATAGTTGAGAGGTGTCTCAAGTCCTCAGCCTCAGACAATACAATGGTTTCATCCAGACTAAAGAAGGGAGCACAAGTGGGTCAGAATGTTTTCTTGAGAGTTAAACACTATGAAAGTGCATGACAGCATAAAGCATCATGCATCAATTAAAGGCAGGCGTACTTTGTGTGTCGAACCAAACTACCCCTCTGCCTATCGCTGGCTTGACGATAAGTAGTTTTGTGCGAGGCCCGTCCCAAGCACCCCCAGACAGAAGAGAGGGTGACAGTGATTAATGTCCAGTGTGTATGTCTCGTCAGAACCAGCATGCTGGTAATACCATACCATCCTAGACATTCTGTTTCTATAGCCTCCATTACCTCCTACAGTGGAACTCACAGTTCAGTAACTGAACATTTTGTTTATACATTGTTTATAACCAACTTGATAAATTATCTTTCTAAAAGCGACAAGACACTTGTTTTATGGACAATTTCGAGCCACACTGAATTTGTGCAACACTGGAAAGAAAGATTCACCTGGTGTCTTTGACAAACCTTTCCCAGTCCTTCCTCCTAGCCATGTCGTCGATTATGACCCCCCCATCCTCTCTTGTCTTTTCATTTTCCATCCTGAGACATCATAAGCGGTGGCCAGTCAACTCTAAGTCACGTGCTGCGATACGGCACAATGCAGTGGTTAGCGTGCAGCCCATTAATGAGGCAAATGACTCTGATAAAAGACTTCAGGCAAGATGTCTGCATGACACAATTAAGGACCAACCTCTGTTTCCAGTCCCAGTTTCCTCCTATGATTTCAGGAACACTTTACAGTACTGTCAATATCTATCTGGGATATATGGTTCCGGGTTGGTGGAATATTTTCAGTGTTGGTACCTCCCATAAACATAGCCTGCATCCCAAATGGCACCCTATTTGGGATACAACCACTACATCAATTGGAGAAACCATTAACGAGGATCCCCTATGCACCTCCTGTAACTAATCCTCTTAACACAGGGATTAGTCTGACCTCAGCTTCATGTTAATGTAAAGGAAACCTCAAAGCTGGGTTAGTGGCACCTGTTTCCCTTTCATCTTCTGACTGTGGCCCACTTTGCTGGTAGCTGGAATTACAGGAACAAATCCCTTTGAGGGTTCGGGGTCTTTAATTGGGAAAGGGTTTTCCACTTTTCTCTCCCTCGTCCTCAATAATGCTCCTTCTCATTCATCCCTGTAGAAAGAGCCACTGCTGCTGGCGTGTGTTTGTGTGTGTGTGTGTTTGTGTGTGTTTGTGTGTGTGTGCGTGTGTGTGTGTGTGTGTGTGTGTGTGTGTGTGTGTGTGTGTGTGTGTGTGTGTGTGTGTGTGTGTGTGTGCGTGTGTGCGTGTGTGTGTGTGTGTGTGTGTGTGTGTGTGTGTGTGTCAGAGGAGAAAGGCCTCCTTATTTGGACAACCTCCACACCTGGTTTCTCTCCACTCCTCCTTTTCCTCCAGCCCTCGCTGGCTGACTTAGTAGTGGGACCATGAGAGAGGTCACAGTGCCCTCGCTGGCTGACTTAGTAGTGGGACCATGAGAGAGGAGGTCACAGTGCCCTCGCAGGCTGACTCAGTAGTGGGACCATGAGAGAGGAGGTCACAGTGCCCTCGCTGGCTGACTTAGTAGTGGGACCATGAGAGAGGAGGTCACAGTGCCCTCGCTGGCTGACTCAGTAGTGGGACCATGAGAGAGGAGGTCACAGTGCCCTCGCTGGCTGACTCAGTAGTGGGACCATGAGAGAGGAGGTCACAGTGCCCTCGCTGGCTGACTCCAGTAGTGGGACCATGAGAGAGGAGGTCACAGTGCCCTCGCTGGCTGACTCAGTAGTGGGACCATGAGAGAGAGGTCACAGTGCCCTCGCTGGCTGACTTAGTAGTGGGACCATGAGAGAGGAGGTCACAGTGCCCTCGCTGGCTGACTCAGTAGTGGGATCATGAGAGAGGAGGTCACAGTGCCCTCGCTGGCTGACTCAGTAGTGGGACCATGAGAGAGGAGGTCACAGTGCCCTCGCTGGCTGACTCAGTAGTGGGACCATGAGAGAGGGGAACACAGTGCCCTCGCTGGCTGACTCAGTAGTGGGACCATGAGAGAGGAGGTCACAGTGCCCTCGCTGGCTGACTCAGTAGTGGGACCATGAGAGAGGGGGTCACAGTGCCCTCGCTGGCTGACTCAGTAGTGGGACCATGAGAGAGGAGATCACAGTGCCCTCGCTGGCTGACTCAGTAGTGGGACCATGAGAGAGGAGGTCACAGTGCCCTCGCTGGCTGACTTAGTAGTGGGACCATGAGAGAGGAGGTCACAGTGCCCTCGCTGGCTGACTCAGTAGTCGGACCATGAGAGAGGAGGTCACAGTGCCCTCGCTGGCTGACTTAGTAGTGGGACCATGAGAGGTCACAGTGCCCTCGCTGGCTGACTTAGTAGTGGGACCATGAGAGAGATCACAGTGCCCTCGCTGGCTGACTCAGTAGTGGGACCATGAGAGAGGTCACAGTGCCCTCGCTGGCTGACTCAGTAGTGGGACCATGAGAGAGGTCACAGTGCCCTCGCTGGCTGACTCAGTAGTGGGACCATGAGAGAGGAGGTCACAGTGCCCTCGCTGGCTGACTTAGTAGTGGGACCATGAGGGAGGTCACAGTGCCCTCGCTGGCTGACTCAGTAGTGGGACCATGAGAGAGGAGGTCACAGTGCCCTCGCTGGCTGACTCAGTAGTGGGACCATGAGAGAGGAGGTCACAGTGCCCTCGCTGGCTGACTCAGTAGTGGGACCATGAGAGAGGAGGTCACAGTGCCCTCGCTGGCTGACTTAGTAGTGGGACCTTGCTCAAAGCATACACTACATGCTGCTGCACCCACCCACACTGAGAAAGGGGGTCACAGCAGGCTGTCATTACCCCTGGCCAAACCTGCCATTGACCCTGACCTCCAGGGTCAGACATCCAGGCCCACCTCTCCTCTGCCTGGCTGTGTGAGGGGCCAGGAGCCAGGGCAACCCCTGCTCTGCATCCGTACTGGGGAGACCGGGGGAGACTGGGGTGGCGAGCTAGAGACAGACAGACACACCTCCCTGACCCTGGGAGGGAACACAACACTCCCACCCATCAGAGTGTAAATCAGGATGGGTTAAATGTTTGATGTCTCAAAGTAAATATGTCTGCTTTCAGACCTCCCCTGCTCACAGCGGAGTGCTCTGCCTTGGCTTGGA